>NC_091378.1:13656776-13740847 GCF_038502225.1 Cherax quadricarinatus | reverse complement strand
GAATGATGATGGAAGTATTTTCTTTTTGGGGATTTTCTTTCTTTTTGGGTCACTCTGCCTCGGTGGGAGACGGCCGACTTTTTGGGGAAAAAAAAATGTTTTGGGTAAATTAATGGGAATTGCATTTCTTCATCAGGTTAAACATTTTGGGGCCAAAGGACGTGGAGTAGTTACTACAAGAACGTTTTCCAAAGGAGAGTTTGTTGTAGAGTACATAGGAGATCTGATTGATGTGAGAGAAGCCAAAGAAAGGGAGAAGATTTATTCTCAAGATTCATCAAAGGGTTGCTACAACTACTACTTTACTTTCCAAAACCAGCAATACTGGTAAGTGTGTAGGTTTTAATAAATAGTTTAGAAAGCCAAGAAAATAAATGAGAGACTTGTGCAACATTTGGGTATCTTTATTCTGGAAACATTTTGCCAGCCAGTGGCTTCTTCAGTCCAATGCAGAGTAAGCTGAAAAATAGAGATTAGGTAATCACACTAAATACATCGACTCCAGGCTGAGGGACTGATTCCCTCGCTCATTTTTCACCTTTCTCTGCATTGGACTGAAGCCACTGGCTGGCAAAACATATCCAGAATGAAGATACCCAAATGTTGCACAAGTGTCATTTATCTTGTGTGTAGGTGTCCTGATCCTTCATCTCCTTTTCATTTTTCTCCTTGTGAGTATTATTTGAATGTTGTTTTTTTCTTTTCCATCTGGTTCTGTTTAAAAACCAAGATGCTGAATGAAATTACAAGTCAGAATGCTTTCTGCAGCAAATGCATTGTTGTAAAGGAGTCTTCAGTTAGTAAAGTATTGTTTGAAGATGCTTGTTATTTCTGATATTTCCAGTATTGCAGACAGGCAGATGCACATTTGAAAAGTTTATATATTCACTTTCTTTTTCAGTGCTATTTAATGAGCTTTATTGTGTTATTATGATTTAAAATTTCATTGATTAACTTGGAATTAAGCAGGTGTGAAGTTAGAGGCCAGGGAGCAGTTTTTGTAGCAATGATTTTGCTCACTCAGCGCCTACATTAGGCCAGTTCCATTACTCAATCGATAAAATGGAAGTCAAACTAGTATTTCATTAGTATAACAAACTGCTGAGCACAAGAAACTTCCCTCACAACTATGAAGTTCCCAGAAGTTTGTAATTTGGCCAAAATTCAACAAATTCTAATTTAATAATTGCAAATAAATGCTGTATACATTTTAGCCACTAAGGAACCTTTTCTCTCTACATTAATCACATCTCCAGGCCTCTCCAATATAACACTTAACCACCCTGTTTCTTGGTTAATAAAATATAACCAAGAATAATTGGTCATTGTTTAGGCCATCCAAGTAATTGAAACAGACTGGGTCTACCATTCCTCAGGAAAATTGCTAAAATCTACCATTTTTGCTTTCTAGGCATATTTTTAGTCTGAAATTATCCCAGATCACTACCATTTCACTAGTATATCTTCCATCCTGTATGTGTAGTTCCTTTATATAAAGGGAAGGGGGACAAAAGAGATTGTAAAAATTATAGGGGAATAAGTTTATTGAGTATACCAGGAAAAATGTATGGTAGGGTTATTATTGAACGAATTAGAGGTAAGGCAGAGAGCAGGATTGCAGATGAGCAAGGGAGGCTTTAGAGTGGATAGGGGATGTGTAGATCAAGTGTTTACATTGAAGCATAAACAGTGGATCCCCGGATTACGTAATTAACCCTTTGACTGTTTCGGTCGTATATATACGTCATACGAAATACCATGTTTGAAGTATCTATATGCATAAATTCTAGTGGCTTCAAATCAAGCGGGAGAGGGCTGGTAGGCCTACATGAGAGAGTATGGGTCCGAGTGGTGGGTGTGCACCCTGTGAAAAAAATCTGGGACTCAGCAGTGCATTGTGGGAATGCCATCTTGGTAGTCCATTTTCACCATGCCTCGCAGTAAGAAGTTCCTCACTCCTCGGCGGATTGGAGGTCTTTTGTTCCCAAGTGATAGCTCTAACAGCGATGAAAGTGTCAGTGAAAGTGAATTCCCTAGTTTTCAAGTGGGTGTGACCGAAGAGAGTGCCCAGGATAACGTAATTAGTGATGAAAACCCAGATGACCCACAACCTTCCACCTCTGGTGCTGGGCCGGCTCGTTCATCTTCACCTGTACCAGGACGAAAGAGGAAACTATTTGCCCGTGTACGAGACTCAGAAGTGAGCAGTGTAAGTGATAGTGATTTCAAAGTTATTGAAAGCAGTTCTAGTTGCGACAGTGAGGGTGAATATTCCCCAGTGAAGCGGCAGTATATACGACATCGCTCGCGGTCTGGTAGTGTGCCATATGCTATTCCAAGAGGAAGGAGTAAATCTCAGAGCACATCCCATGGCCCTACACCACTACCTGATAGTGAAGATGACAATATTGTTACGATGGGTATGAATGATGAGAGTGAGGCAGCAGGCGATGGTGGTGATAGTGATGGTAGCATTAGTCATGTGGCACCACCAGCGGGCCACGCTACTACCGACGCTGCTGACTCTGCACAACTACAACCAGCCTCACCCAACCCCACACTCCCACAACAACCACAACCATGTTTCAATATCCAGAACCCATCGACTGACCGCATCTGGGATTGGCAGCAAGGTGACGAGTTTGTTCCCAGTCCCCATGACTTTGAAAACACAAAGTGGAATACGGCCATCATGTACACTTGGGAACAATGCCACTGAACTGGAATGCTTTCAATTGTTCTTCGATGATCCCCTGATGGACATTATTGCCAGGGAAAGCAATACATACTTTGAGTACACCATGGCAAACACTTTTCATTCAAGATCATGCCTGCACCAGTGGAAGGACACAACTATGGCAGAGATGTATCTGCTCTTTGCCACAATAATGCTTATGCCATATGTGTATAAGCACAGTGTCAACACATACTGGTCGACAGACTGCCTGATTTTAACCCCAGCTTTCAGTGACATTATACCAGTAAATAGATTTGTGTTACCGTTACATATGTTACACTTTTCAGACAAAACCAGGCCTGACAGAAGCAACAGGTTATATAAGATCAGAAATGTGTTTATGTACCTGAAACAAAAGTGCTGTATGTATTTTTATCCCTTTAGGAAGCTTGTTATTGATGAGTCTTTGATTTTGTTCAAAGGAAGACTCTCATTCAAGCAGTACATACCAAGCAAGAAGAAACTCTTTGGTATAAAGTTATTTGTTCTGTGTGATTGCAAAACTGGTCCAGTTTTGGATGTAATTGTGTACACTGGCGGTAAAACATTGCAAGATACCAGGAAGTTACTGGGTATCTCGGGTGATGTGGTTAGAACAATGATAGAACCATATCTTGGTAAGGGGCATATTTATATACTGACAACTGGTACACAAGCCCTTTACTCAGTGATTTCTTGCGAGTGAACATGACAGATGTGTGTGGCACAGTGCATGGAAATCGTAAGCATATGCCTAGGTTTGACGCTGGAAGTCGTAGAGGTGAGGTGCAGGTGTTTGCTGCCAATGACATAATGACATTTTGGTGGCATGACAAACGTGATGTCACACTGCTGACATCAGTTCACCGACATGAAATGGTAGACACTGGCAAGCAGAATAGAGAGACCAATGAACCCATCGTAAAACCTGCAGCTGTGATGGATTACAACCTCAATATGCGCTTAGTGAACAAATGTGACATGCAGATTGGGTTTGCAGACTGTGTTCGCAAGAGTTATAAGTGGTACATAAAACTGTTTTTCCATCTTCTTGACATTTCCATGCTGAATGCTTATAATATGTACAAGTTGAAGACCAACAACAAACCCAAATACGGTGAATTTTGTTTGTCAGTCATCAGACAAATAATATTCAAGTACCAAGGAACAACACTTGCAATAGACCAGCGCCCACGAAATTATCAACACACGTCCTCTCGTCTGAGGCTTGGTGATCACTACCCCATACCACTGCCTGCTACTGCTCTCAGAAAAATGCTCAGAAGAGGTGTTTTGTCTGTGGACATGCCACAAAACGCCCACAAAAATGCAGACACTCATTTTATGTGTGAGGAGTGTAAAACACCATTGTGCTTATACCCGTGTTTCAAAGAATTCCACAAGCTACAGCAGTTCTAGAAAAGTGTCCAGTGATTGTACGTATGTATATACACCTACCATCTGACTTACGACCTGCTCGACATACGTCCACTCGAGTTACGACCGTGCATCTGGCAGCTGGGCTGGGTTGGCTGATGCACACCGCTGTACAATATTTGACAATACTCGCGGCATCATGCAGGCAGCATCAGTTTAAGTAACCCTGCCCTATCAGCAGCATCATACTGTATTAACTGTACTGACTGGACAGTAAATTTCACCATGGCCCCTAAGATGAAGTCTGAATCTTGCACTGGAGATCGTGGCAAGAAAGGCTCTTACTCTCGAACTCTCTATTTGTTTTCACTGTCGCACATAAACCTGTCTGTATCTGTTTGCTGTATATCTGTGTCTGTCTGTATCTCTGTGTGTGTTTGTCTACCAGTCTGTCTTAATGTCTACCTGTGTCTGTCTTTGTCTACCTCTGTCTCTCTTTCTGTCTGCTTATCTGTTTCAGAGCCACTCATTAAGAGTGTAATTGGTCTTGACGCCATATTAATAATGATGATAATAATAATCACTGAGGCGCATTAAATGTGTATAAAACGTTAATATAGACATTTTGCTTAATCCATCTACGATTTTTTTTTTTTTTCAAAATTATGTAATAAACATACTACATAACATATAAACATATAAATTAACAAATATGAGATGTTTTTCTGGTCAGCTTGACAGAGTGAACAAAAACCATTCGTGTCCAGGCTGGTAACAACAACAACGTTTGTTTGTTTACATAACTTGCCAACCTACCCCCTCATTCTTTCTCTCATTTATTCAATTAATCTTGTTTACTCACCTCTCACTCTACATTACGACTACAGATATTTTAAGGCAAGTAATGAGTGGACATGATTATTATATTATAGCTTAATAATAATAATATTAATTTTTTTTTTCAACAAGTCGGCCGTCTCCCACCGAGGCAGGGTGACCCAAAAAAGAAAGAAAATCCCCAAAAAGAAAATACTTCCATCATCATTCAACACTTTCACCTCACTCACACATTATCACTGTTTCTGCAGAGGTGCTCAGAATACAACAATTTAGAAGCATACACATATAAAGATACACAACATATACCTCCAAACTGCCAATATCCCAAACCCCTCCTTTAAAGTGCAGGCATTGTACTTCCCATTTCCAGGACTCAAGTCCGACTATATGAAAATAACCAGTTTCCCTGAATCCCTTCACTAAATATTACCCTGCTCACACTCCAACAGATCGTCAGGTCCCAAGTACCATTCGTCTCCATTCACTCCTATCTAACACGCTCACGCACGCTTGCTGGAAGTCCAAGCCCCTTGCCCACAAAACCTCCTTTACCCCCTCTCTCCAACCCTTTCGAGGACGACCCCTACCCTGCCTTCCTTCCCCTATAGATTTATATACTTTCCATTTCATTTTACTTTGATCCATTCTCTCTCAATGACCAAACCACCTCAACAACCCCTCTTCAGCTCTCTGACTAATACTCTTATTAACTCCACACCTTTTCCTAATTTCCACACTCCGAATTTTCTGCATAATATTTACACCACACATTGCCCTTAACCCTTTGAGGGTCGACAGGCCCTCTCTGAAACTCGTTCTCAGGGGCGGCCAAATTTAAAAAAAAATATATTATTTTCTCTTGTGAAACAATAGAGAATCTTTTCCCGATCATAAAGACACCAAAAGTTTGAAATTTGATAGAAAACTTACGGGATTATGCTCTCGCAAAGTTAGTGGTCTCGGCGATGTTTACGCATCTGCGATTTTGCCCACTTTGAATCCCATTTTCGGCCAATTTCACTGTACTAGTCGACAAAAAACATGAATATTTCGCTAGAACTCCATTTTTTCTATCGAATGGGTGCAAGAAACCACCCATTTATGAAATTCAACTATCCAGTACAGTGGTCAGAATTTAGCAATTTTGCCAATTTCACACAAATTTCAAAAGATGCCAATTTCCAAATAGGGTCCAGAATAAACAAGAAAGACATTCCTGGCACTAAAATGACATTTCCTCTAGTCATTAGTCACGTCTCAAGGCCTCTCTTATATTCTTTTGCTTTCCACTTTGAATTTTTATTCTCACAAAAAATATAAGATTTACTGTTATGCAGACTACTGCATTAGTGTAAAAAATGGTATAAATATTATTTCAAGGCACCTTTCATTGTAAAACCAGTCAAAATCATCTCAATTTCTGTAATATGTCTTCCATTCTATAAAATGAGACCAAGAAAACTAGAATACAACAATAAATACCATTCGAAAATACACTGCAAAGTCGCTGATTTATTCCAAAAAAATGGTAAAAGTTTTTTTTTTCTCATTATGCACTGTGTGCTGCAGGATTTTTTTTAGACTGTGCACACTGACCACATAGACCCATTCTTTCATATGAAGGCCTACCAGCTTACTCCCACTAGATTTGAGGCCGCTAGAATTTATGCGTACTAGTACGTCAAAAACCCCTACGCGTAAGACGTACTAGTACGACCAAAACCCTCAAAGGGTTAAACAGGACATCTCCACTGCCTCCAACCGTCTCCTCGCTGCTGCATTTACCACCCAAGCTTCACACCCATATAAGAGTGTTGGTACTACTGTACTTTCATACATTCCCTTTTTTGCCTCCATAGATAACGTTTTTTGACTCCACATATACCTCAACGCACCACTCACCTTTTTTCCCTCGTCAATTCTATGATTAACCTCATCCTTCATAAATCCATCCGCCGACACGTCAACTCCCAAGTATCTGAAAACATTCACTTCTTCCATACTCCTCCTCCCCAATTTGATATCCAATTTTTCTTTATCTAAATCATTTGATACCCTCATCACCTTACTCTTTTCAATGTTCACTTTCAACTTTCTACCTTTACACATATTCCCAAACTCATCCACTAACCTTTGCAATTTTTCTTTAGAATCTCCCATAAGCACAGTATCATCAGCAAAAAGTAACTGTGTCAATTCCCATTTTGAATTTGATTCCCCAAAATTTAATCCCACCCCTCTCCCGAACACCCTAGCATTTACTTCCTTTACAACCCCATCTATAAATATATTAAACAACCATGGTGACATTACACATCCCTGTCTAAGACCTACTTTTACCGGAAAGTAGTCTCCCTCTCTTCTACACACCCTAACCTGGGCCTCACTATCCTCATAAAAACTCTTTACAGCATTTAATAACTTACCACCTATTCCATATACTTGCAACATCTGCCACATTGCTCCTCTATCCACTCTATCATATGCCTTTTCTAAATCCATAAATGCAATAAAAACTTCCCTACCTTTATCTAAATACTGTTCACATATATGCTTCAATGTAAACACTTGATCTACACATCCCCTACTCACTCTGAAACCTCCTTGCTCATCCGCAGTCCTACATTCTGTCTTATCTCTAATTCTTTCAATTATAACCCTACCGTACACTTTTCCTGGTATACTCAGTATACTTATTCCTCTATAATTTTTAGTCTCTTTTGTCCCCTTTCCCTTTATATAAAGGGACTATACATGCTCTCCGCCAATCCCTAGGTACCTTCCCCTCTTTCGTACATTTATTAAACAAAAGTACCAAGCACTCCAACACTATATTTCCCCCTGCTTTTAACATTTCTGTCATGATCCCATCATTTCCAGCTGCTTTACCCCCTTTCATTCTACGTAATGCCTCATGTACCTCCCCCACACTTACATTCTGCTCTTCGTCACTCCTGAAAGATGATATACCTCCCTGACCAGTGCATGAAATTACTGCCTCCCTTTCTTCCTCAACATTTAAAGGTTCCTCAAAATATTCTCGCCATCTACCTAATACCTCCCTTTCCCCATCTACTAATTCCCCTACTCTGTTTTTAACTGACAAATCCATACTTTCCCTAGGCTTTCTTAACTTGTTTAACTCGCTCCAAAAATTTTTCTTATTTTCATTAAAATTTCTTGACAGTGCCTCTCCCACTCTATCATCTGCTCTCCTTTTGCACTCTCTCACCACTCTCTTTACCTTTCTTTTACTCTCCATATACTCTGCTCTTCTTATAACACTTCTGCTTTGTAGAAACGTCTCATAAGCTACCTTTTTCTCTTTTATCACACCCTTCACTTCATCATTCCACCAATCACTCCTCTTTCCTCCTGTCCCCACCCTCCTATAACCACAAACTTCTGCCCCACATTCTAATACTGCATTTTTAAAACTATTCCAACCCTCTTCAACCCCCCCCACTACTCATCTTTGTACTAGCCCACCTTTCTGCCAATAGTCGCTTATATCTCACCTGAACTTCCTCCTCCCTTAGTTTACACACTTTCACCTCCCTCTTACTTGTTGTTGCCCCCTTCCTCTTTTCCCATCTACCTCTTACTCTAACTGTAGCTACAACTAAATAATGATCCGATATATCAGTTGCCCCTCTATAAACATGTACATCCTGGAGCCTACCCATCAACCTTTTATCCACCAGTACATAATCTAATAAACTACTTTCATTACGTGCTACATCATACCTTGTACAGTGGACCCCCGCATAACGATATTAATCCGTTCCTGAGAGCTCATTATTATGCGAAATTATCGTTATGCGAATGAATTTTCCCCATAAGAAATAATGGAAATCAAATTAATCCGTGCAAGACACCCAAAAGTATGAAAAAAAAAATTTTACCACATGAAATATACATTTTCCTACACACAAAGAGAAGGATACATGCACAATAGTAGAGTAGTACATGCACAATATATATTGTGCATGTACTTCTCTACTAAATGAAGAATAAATGACACTTACCTTTATTGAAGATGCAGCAATGACTGATGAGACAGTGTCCTGGGAGTGCCTTTTCCTCCTGAGTACTGTAGGTCCTGTTTGGCATTTTCTTCCAGAACAGGCCTTATCACACTGTGTATGCCACTACGATTCTTAAATCTCTCAAACCAACCTTTGCTGGCTTTAAATTCACCAATATGAGCACTAGTTCCAGGCGTTTTTCCCTGTTCACCTGGGTGTTAGTCGACTGGTGTGGGTTGCATCCTGGGAGACAAGATTAAGGACCCCAATGGAAATAAGTTAGACAGTCTTCGATGACACTGACTTTTTTGGGTTATCCTGGGAGGCTAACCCTCTGGGGTTAATTGTTTCTTGGTATTCTCAATAAGCCACATCAACAACGGTGCTACAGCAGCAGCAGCAACAGACGATGCTACAGCAGCAGCAGACGGTACTACAGCAGCAGCAGCAGCAGACGGTACTACAGCAGCAGCAGCAGCAGACGGTACTACAGCAGCAGCAGCAGCAGACGGTACTACAGCAGCAGCAGCAGCAGCTGACGGTGCTACAGCAGCAGCAGCAGCAGCTGACGGTGCTACAGCAGCAGCAGCAGCTGACAGTGCTACAGCAGCAGCAGCAGCAGCTGACAGTGCAGCAGCAGCAGCAGCAGCAGCTGACAGTGCTACAGCAGCAGCAGACGATGCTACAGCAGCAGCAGATGGTACTACAGCAGCAGCAGCTGATGGTGCTACAGCATCAGCTGACAGTGCTACAGCAGCATCAGCAGTTGACCATGGTACCACAGTATTTCGATAATATTTCTCACCCTTTTTACCACAGGGTTGGCACTAGAAGCTTTCTTGGGGCCCATGGTCACTTATTTTGCAGATAAAATCACCATAAACACTGTAATAATACGAAATGTTACGATTGTATGCTTGGATGTTACCGTGGAGGCTGGCTGGTAAACAATGCCACCGGTGGAACATGTGAGGCTGGCTCAGACCGCACATTAGACGCGTCTCGGACGAATAGTGTTGAGCGGGTTTTTTAGCGGTATGCGCGGCAAAATCTTAGCGATAAAATGTATCGGTATGCGGATTTAACGTTATGTGATGCCAACGGTATGCGGGGGTCCACTGTATATTTATTTATCCTCTTTTTCATAAAATATGTATTACTTATTGCCAAATCTCTTTCTACACATAGCTCAATTAAAGGCTCCCCATTTACATTTACCCCTGGCACCCCAAATTTACCTACTACTCCCTCTATAACATTTTTACCCACTTTAGCATTGAAATCCCCAACCACCATTACTCTCACACTTGATTCAAAACTCTCCAAGCATTCACTCAACATTTCCCAAAATCTCTCTCTCTCCTCTACACTTCTCTCTTCTCCAGGTGCATACACGCTTATTATAACCCACTTTTCACATCCAATCTTTATTTTACTCCACATAATCCTTGAATTAATACATTTATAGTCCCTCATTTCCTGCCATAGCTTATCCTTCAACATTATTGCTACTCCTTCCTTAGCTCTAACTCTATTTGAAACCCCTGACCTAATCCCATTTATTCCTCTCCATTGAAACTCTCCCACCCCCTTCAGCTTTGTTTCACTTAAAGCCAGGACATCCAGCTTCTTCTCATTCATAACATCCACAATCATCTCTTTCTTATCATTTGCACAACATCCACGCACATTCAGACTTCCCACTTTGACAATTTTCTTCTTATTCTTTTTAGTAATCTTTACAGGAAAAGGGGTTACTAGCCCATTGTTCCCGGCATTTTAGTTGACTTTTACAACACACATGGCTTACAGAAGAAAGATTATTATTTCACTTCCCCATGGATATAAAAGGAAAAGTAATAAGACTAAGAACTATTAAGATAAAATCTAAGAAAACTCGTTGAATCGTCTGACCACAAGGCTGTTTTTATGACACTTAAGATCCCAACAGAACGAGGTGAGGAGTCCACACACACAACCTGGCTATGGGAAAGAGGTAATTGGCCAGCCCTTTGCTCTGAGCTCGCCACCACCGATTGGAATGCTCTTCTCCAAGGGAATGTTGACAACCAAGTGAAAGCCTTCACTGGACACATCCTTAATCTACAACAAGAACACATTCCTCACCGGCAATATGTCACGAAGCCTACAGATCAGCCTTGGTTTGGCTTTCGTTGTAGAGAGGCTGCTACTGCTAAGTACAAAGCATGGCGAAGGTATAAGAGACATCCTACCACCTATAACAGGAACTTGCACAGGCAAGCCTGTAGGCATGTGGGTGATGTTCAAAAGTGGGCCATTGCTAAATGGGAGGTGGACACTAAAAGAAAGCTAGCATCAGGTAGGATAGGCTCCAAAACCTGGTGGTCCCTGGTCAAGGACAGACAAGGTTATCTGCCTGATGAACTCATTCCACCTCTAAATCGACAAGATGGGACCACCTCTACTAGTAGTCAAGAGAAGGCGGACCTCTTTGCTGAACACTTTGCTACCAAAATGCAAGTTCCTGATCCAGCAAGGGACCCTCCTTGGCTAGCTGCAAGAACTGTGTCAAAACTGTCAGTGGTGACAATAAGGCAGGAGGAGGTGCATTTCCTTCTTAAATCGCTTGACCAAGAAAAGGCTGTGGGCCCAGACAAGTTGAGCCCAAGATTGCTGAGATGGTGTGCAGACCAGCTAGCAGCACCTCTAACTTCCATCTTTCAGCACTGCCTAGTACAGTGTAAATGGCCCCCTCTATGGAAAGAGGCAAATGTAGTCCATGTTCACAAAGAGAAGAGCAGAGCAGAAATCAGCAACTACAGACCAGTGTCACTCCTGTCAATCACTGGTAAGATCCTTGAGACAATAATCTCAAGACAAATGACAGAGTTTTTTGACTACCACTCACTACTTCGTGATCGTCAGTATGGCTTCAGGAAAGGTTACTCTGGTGCTGATCTGTTGTTAAACCTCTACAATAAGTGGCACCAGTCACTGGATGAATCCAAAGTCAGCTGTATGGTAGCACTGGACATTGCTGGCGCTTTCGACCGGGTGTGGTACCAGGGCCTCTTAGCAAAACTTCAGGCACTGGGAATTGCAGGCTCTTTCCTATGTCTCCTCAGTGATTACCTTTATGGTAGATCTATAAATGTAGTTCTCAATGGAATGGAATCAGCAAGACATCCTATTGGGGCAAGTGTTCCACAAGGAAGCGTGCTGGGACCATTGTTATGGTATGTCTACTTCAACGACCTCCTTCATCTCATCCCAGAATCACATGCATATGCAGATAACTGTACACTGACATTCACTTATCCAAGAGAAGAAATGCCAGCTGCTCTAAGCTACATCAATCACCAGCTAAGAGCTATATCACCTTGCACCTGAGAAAACGCAAATGATGATCGTCTCTAGGCACCATGATGGTAATGCTGGTGCAGTAGTAAGGATGAATGGGAGGGTGTTGGCACCTAGAGAAGAAGTTGATATCCTTGGGATGAAATTTGACTCCAAACTAACCATGAAGACCCATGTTGTAAATCTAGCAAACAAGGCAACCAGGAAGCTTACAGCACTTCGCCGTATCTCGCATCTGCTTGATAGTAGGGGTTGCAAGATTCTGTATGAGGCACAAGTACACTATCACCTTGAGTATGCCCCACTTTCTTGGTTTGCCTGCCCCCCCCCCCCCCTCTCATCTGCGACTGCTTGACAGTGGAGAACAGAGCAAGATGTCTCATCTCTTGCCTGGACCCATCCTGGATAGATCTGTCATTTCAGCAGAGCCTTCAACACAGGAGGGATGTGGGTGGCCTTACCGTTATGTACAAGGCCAATATTGTCAAAGTACCACACTTGGATCCACTTCAAGGACAGCGTGAAACAAGCTTTTATGCCACAAGACGGGCAGAAAGCAGTAACTTCACTCTGGCTGTACCCTTCTCCAGAACATCACTCCATCTGAGATCATATATACCCAGGATGACTCAAGTATGGAACACATTCGTACAGCATAATGATGTCAGCGAGATAAAGTCAGTTGATCAAATGAAAATGCTGGCCCACAGATGGCTCCAACTTCATCTTGTTCCCTACTTGTATGTCTCATAACAATAAAAATGCTTTCAAATGAGCTGATGTAGGTAACAGTTCTTAGCTTGCCAATAAATCAGCCACATTCGGTGAGCCAGTCAGCCAACCACCCAGCCAGCCATCCAGCTGGATACATATTACACATGTTCCAGAGTTGTTTCTCTTTACTTAGGGTATAGGATACACAGTGGAACCTAGCCTAACGAACGCATCGCATAACGTTAAATCTGCCTAGCGATACATTTTAATGCAAAAATTTTGCCTCAGCTAGCGCTAAAATACTCGCTCAATGCGATACGTTCAAGACGCGTCCATGTGCGGCCTGAGCCCGCCTCACTTGTTCCTTGGGTGCCAGTGTTTACAAGCCAGCCACCGCGGTCGCTTCCAAGCATACAATCGGAACATTTCATGTTATCACAGCATTTTTAGTGATTGCACCTGCAAAATAAGTCTCCATGGGCCCCAAGAAAGCTTCTAGTGCCAGCCCTACAGCAAAAAGAGTGAGAATTACTATGGATATGAAGAAAGAGATCATTGCTAAGTATGAAAGTTGAGTGCGTGTCTCCGAGCTGGCCAGATTGTACACAAAACCCCAATCAACCATCGCTACTATTGTGGCCAAGAAAACGGCAATCAAGAAAGCTGTTCTTGCCAAAGGTGCAACTTTGTTTTCGAAACAGGGATCGCAAGTGATAGAAGATGTTGAGAGACTTTTATTGGTGTGGATAAACGAAAAACAGATAACAGGAGATAGCATCTCTCAAGCGATCATATGTGAAAAGGCTAGGAAGTTGCATGACGATTTAATTAGAAAAATGCCTGCAACTAGTGATGTGAGTGAATTTAAGTCCAGCAGAGGTTGGTTTGAGAGATTCAAGAATCGTAGTGGCATACATAGTGTGATAAGGCATGGTGAGGCTGCCAGTTCAGACCACAAAGCAGCTGAAAAATATGTGCAGGAATTCAAGAAGTACGCAGACAGTGAAGGACTGAAACCTGAACAAGTGTTTAATTGTGACGAAACAGGCCTGTTTTGGAAGAAAATGCCAAACAAGACGTACATTACTCAGGAGGAAAAGGCACTCCCAGGACATAAGCCTATGAAAGGCAGGCTTACTCTGCTGATCTGTGCCAATGCTAGTGGTGATTGCAAAGTGAAGCCTTTATTGATGTATCACTCTGAAACTCCCAGAGTGTTCAGGAAGAACAATGTCCTCAAGGCTAATTTGTGTGTGCTGTGGAGGACAAACAGAAAGGCATGGGTCACTAGGAACTTTTTCTATGACTGGTTACACCATGCATTTGCCCCCATTGTGAAAAATTACCTAATTGAAAAGAAATTAGACCTTAAGTGCCTCCTGGTATTAGACAATGCTCCTGGTCATCCTTCAGACGTGGCAGAGCGACTTTGTGCAGAAATGAGCTTCATTAAGGTCAAGTTTTTGCCTCCTAATACCACTCCTCTCCTGCAGCCCATGGACCAGCAGGTCACTTCCAACTTCAAGAAACTGTACACAAAAGCTTTGTTTGAAAGGTGCTTTGTAGTGACCTCAGAAACTCAATTGACTCTAAGAGAGTTTTGGAGAGATCACTTTAGCATCCTCAATTGTGTAAACATTATAGGTAAGGCTTGGGAGGAAGTGACTAAGAGGACCTTGAACTCTGCTTGGAAGAAACTGTGGCCAGAATGTGTAGACAAAAGGGATTTTGAAGGGTTTGAGGCTAACCCTGGGAATCTTATGCCAGTTGAAGAATCCATTGTGGCATTGGGGAAGTCCTTGGGGTTGGAGGTTAGTGGGGAGGATGTGGAAGAGTTGGTGGAGGAGGACAATGATGAAGTAACCACTGATGAGCTGCTAGATCATCTTCAACAGCAAGAGGCCACACCTGAGGAAACTGCTTCGGAGGAGGGGATAGAGAAATTGAGCAAGTTACCTACTTCAAAGATTAAGGAAATGTGTGCAATGTGGCTTAAAGTGCAAACCTCAACCTCACCCTATTGCAAGCCGTGTTGGCAACCTGTACACTGACAATGTTGTGAAACACTTTAGGAATGTCATAGAGGAACGGGAGGTACAGGCCTCTATGGACAGATATGTTGTGCTACAGAGGTCCAGTGACTCTCAAGCTGGTCCTAGTGGTATTAAAAGAAGAAGGAAAGTAACTCCGGAAAAGGACTTGCCACCTCAAGTCCAAATGGAAGGGGATTCCCCTTCTAAACACAAACGCTATCAACACTCTCCCCTCCTCCCATCCCATCAATCATCACCAGATCTTCAATAAAGGTAGGTGTCATGTAACTGTGCATGTCTTCTTCAGTTTGTGTGTATTAAAATTAATATTTCATGTGGTAAAAAATTTTTTTTTTGTTCATACTTTGGGGTGTCAGGAACGGAATAATTTGATTTCCATTATTTCTTATGGGGAAAATTAATTCGCCTAACATTGAGCTCTCAGAAACGGATTAATAGTGTTAGGCGAGGGTCCAATTTACTACATTCTGGCAGGATGACACTACCAGTGGTATTCTCCCATTCCACTGTGTCGACAGTACATAAAGATAATAGTAACATATGATGCTGTATGCAATGTAAAATTTACAATACAGATCACTACCATGTATACATTATATACAGTACTTAAATAATTAAAATATAACAATAGAAATTGAAAGAATTAGAGGTAAGACAGAATGTAGAATTGCGGATGAGCAAGGAGGCTTCAGAGTGGGTAGGGGATGTGTAGATCAAGTGTTTACATTGAAGCATATATGTGAACAGTATTTAGATAAAGGTAGGGAAGTTTTTATTTCATTTATGGATTTAGGAAAGGCATATGATAGAGTGGATAGAGGAGCAATGTGGCAGATGTTGCAAGTTTATGGAATAGGTGGTAAGTTACTAAATGCTGTAAAGAGCTTTTATGAGGATAGTGAGGCTCAGGTTAGGGTGTGTAGAAGAGAGGGAGAATACTTCCCGGTAAAAGTAGGTCTTAGACAGGGATGTGTAATGTCACCATGGTTGTTTAATATATTTATAGATGGGGTTGTAAAAGAAGTAAATGCTAGGGTGTTCGGGAGAGGGGTGGGATTAAATTATGGGGAATCAAATTCAAAATGGGAATTGACACAGTTACTTTTTGCAGATGATACTGTGCTTATGGGAGATTCTAAAGAAAAATTGCAAAGGTTAGTGGATGAGTTTGAGAATGTGTGTAAAGGTAGAAAGTTGAAAGTGAACATAGAAAAGAGTAAGGTGATGAGGGTATCAAATGATTTAGATAAAGAAAAATTGGATATCAAATTGGGGAGGAGGAGTATGGAAGAAGTGAATGTTTTCAGATACTTGGGAGTTGACGTGTCGGCGGATGGATTTATGAAGGATGAGGTTAATCATAGAATTGATGAGGGAAAAAAGGTGAGTGGTGCGTTGAGGTATATGTGGAGTCAAAAAACGTTATCTATGGAGGCAAAGAAGGGAATGTATGAGGTTAGTGGGGAGGATGTGGAAGAGTTGGTGGAGGAGGACAATGATGAAGTAACCACTGATGAGCTGCTAGATCATCTTCAACAGCAAGAGGCCACACCTGAGGAAACTGCTTCGGAGGAGGGGATAGAGAAATTGAGCAAGTTACCTACTTCAAAGATTAAGGAAATGTGTGCAATGTGGCTTAAAGTGCAAACCTCAACCTCACCCTATTGCAAGCCGTGTTGGCAACCTGTACACTGACAATGTTGTGAAACACTTTAGGAATGTCATAGAGGAACGGGAGGTACAGGCCTCTATGGACAGATATGTTGTGCTACAGAGGTCCAGTGACTCTCAAGCTGGTCCTAGTGGTATTAAAAGAAGAAGGAAAGTAACTCCGGAAAAGGACTTGCCACCTCAAGTCCAAATGGAAGGGGATTCCCCTTCTAAACACAAACGCTATCAACACTCTCCCCTCCTCCCATCCCATCAATCATCACCAGATCTTCAATAAAGGTAGGTGTCATGTAACTGTGCATGTCTTCTTCAGTTTGTGTGTATTAAAATTAATATTTCATGTGGTAAAAAATTTTTTTTTTGTTCATACTTTGGGGTGTCAGGAACGGAATAATTTGATTTCCATTATTTCTTATGGGGAAAATTAATTCGCCTAACATTGAGCTCTCAGAAACGGATTAATAGTGTTAGGCGAGGGTCCAATTTACTACATTCTGGCAGGATGACACTACCAGTGGTATTCTCCCATTCCACTGTGTCGACAGTACATAAAGATAATAGTAACATATGATGCTGTATGCAATGTAAAATTTACAATACAGATCACTACCATGTATACATTATATACAGTACTTAAATAATTAAAATATAACAATAGAAATTGAAAGAATTAGAGGTAAGACAGAATGTAGAATTGCGGATGAGCAAGGAGGCTTCAGAGTGGGTAGGGGATGTGTAGATCAAGTGTTTACATTGAAGCATATATGTGAACAGTATTTAGATAAAGGTAGGGAAGTTTTTATTTCATTTATGGATTTAGGAAAGGCATATGATAGAGTGGATAGAGGAGCAATGTGGCAGATGTTGCAAGTTTATGGAATAGGTGGTAAGTTACTAAATGCTGTAAAGAGCTTTTATGAGGATAGTGAGGCTCAGGTTAGGGTGTGTAGAAGAGAGGGAGAATACTTCCCGGTAAAAGTAGGTCTTAGACAGGGATGTGTAATGTCACCATGGTTGTTTAATATATTTATAGATGGGGTTGTAAAAGAAGTAAATGCTAGGGTGTTCGGGAGAGGGGTGGGATTAAATTATGGGGAATCAAATTCAAAATGGGAATTGACACAGTTACTTTTTGCAGATGATACTGTGCTTATGGGAGATTCTAAAGAAAAATTGCAAAGGTTAGTGGATGAGTTTGAGAATGTGTGTAAAGGTAGAAAGTTGAAAGTGAACATAGAAAAGAGTAAGGTGATGAGGGTATCAAATGATTTAGATAAAGAAAAATTGGATATCAAATTGGGGAGGAGGAGTATGGAAGAAGTGAATGTTTTCAGATACTTGGGAGTTGACGTGTCGGCGGATGGATTTATGAAGGATGAGGTTAATCATAGAATTGATGAGGGAAAAAAGGTGAGTGGTGCGTTGAGGTATATGTGGAGTCAAAAAACGTTATCTATGGAGGCAAAGAAGGGAATGTATGAAAGTATAGTAGTACCAACACTCTTATATGGATGTGAAGCTTGGGTGGTAAATGCAGCAGCGAGGAGACGGTTGGAGGCAGTGGAGATGTCATGTTTAAGGGCAATGTGTGGTGTAAATATTATGCAGAAAATTCGGAGTGTGGAAATTAGGAGTAGGTGTGGAGTTAATAAAAGCATTAGTCAGAGGGCAGAAGAGGGGTTGTTGAGGTGGTTTGGTCATTTAGAGATAATGGATCAAAGTAGAATGACATGGAAAGCATATAAATCTATAGGGGAAGGAAAGAGGGGTAGGGGTCGTCCTCGAAAGGGTTGGAAAGAGGGGGTAAAGGAGGTTTTGTGGGCGAGGGGCTTGGACTTCCAGCAAGCGTGCATGAGCGTGTTAGATAGGAGTGAATGGAGACGAATGATACTTGGGACCTGACGATCTGTTGGAGTGTGAGCAGGGTAATATTTAGTGAAGGGATTCAGGGAAACCGGTTATTTTCATATAGTCGGACTTGAGTCCTGGAAATGGGAAGTACAATGCCTGCACTTTAAAGGAGGGGTTTGGGATATTGGCAGTTTGGAGGGATATGTTGTGTATCTTTATACGTATATGCTTCTAAACTGTTGTATTCTGAGCACCTCTGCAAAAGCAGTGATAATGTGTGAGTGTGGTGAAAGTGTTGAATGATGATGAAAGTATTTTCTTTTTGGGGATTTTCTTTCTTTTTTTGGGTCACCCTGCCTCGGTGGGAGACGACCGACTTGTTGAAAAAAAAAAAAATAACAATAGAAGTAAATTATGGTAAAAAGAATGAAATGATTGTACATTACATTACAGTATTATGTAGGTAGTTTATATAGGAAAGGTTTGACATTATGCCCTACCCAATATGTCGCCAATTTTCAAAGGTTCGACTTGCGTCCATTTTGACTTACGACCAGTTGGTTGGAACCAAGCTTGGTCGTAAGTCGGATGGTAGGTGTATATTATAGAACAATCGTAATAAAAAAAGGCACATTCTCCCCTCTCTCTCGGCCTATTACCAAAGGGCTGGCTGGCACTAGAAGCTTTCTTTGGGCCCATGGTGGCTTATTTAGTAATTACAAGCACTAAAAAGAATGGAATAATACGAAATGTATCGTATGAACACGTGGGATCGTCCTCGCTGGCTGGTAAACAATGTCACACTGGCTGTACATGGAGTGCCAGGGCCGCTCAGGCCCTGACACGAATGACTTATACCAAGTTCAGTGACGTTCACTGAGCCAATACTTATTCTGACGACTTAATCCGGGGGTCCACTGTATGTGAACAGTATTTAGATGAAGGTAGGGAAGTTTTCATTGCATTTATGGATTTATAAAAGGCATATGATAGTGGATAGGGGAGCAATGTGGCAGATGTTGCAAGTATATGGAATAGGCAGTAAGTTACCAAATGCTGTGAAGAGTTATGAGGATAGTGAGGCTCAGGTTAGGGTGTGTAGGTGAGAGGAAGACTACTTCCCAGTAAAAGTAGGTCTTAGACAGGGATGTATAATGTCACCATGGTTGTTTAATATATTTATAGATGGGGTTGTAAAAAGTAAATGCTAGGGTGTTGGGGAGAGGGGGTGGGATTAAATTATGGGGAATCAAATACAGTGGACCCCCGGCTTAAGATATTATTTCATTCCAGAAGTATGTTCAGGTGCCATTACTGAACGAATTTGTTCCCATAAGGAATATTGTGAATTAGATTAATCCATTTCAGACCCCCAAACATAAACGTACAAACGCACTTACATAAATATACTTACATAATTGGCCACATTGGGAGCTGATCATAAAACGGGGGTCCACTGTACAAAATGGGAGTTGACAGTTACTTTTTGCTGATGATACTGTGCTTATGAGAGATTCTAAAGAAAAATTGCAATGGTTAGTGGATGAGTTCGGGAGTGTGTGTAAAGATAGAAAGTTGAAAGTGAACATAGATAAGAGTAAGATGATGAGGGTATCAAATGATTTAGATAAAGAAAAATTGAATATCACTTTGGAGAGAGGGAGGTATTTGGGAGTTGACTTGTCAGCAGATGGGTTTATGAAGGATGAGGTTAACCAAAGAATTGATGAAGGAAAAAAGGTGAGTGGTGCATTGAGGTATCTGTGGAGAGAAAAAAAGTTATCTATGGAGGCAAAGAAGGGAATGTATGAAAGTATAGTGGTACCAACACACTCATATGGGTGTGAAGCTTGGGGTGCAAATACTGCAGTGTGCAGGCGCCTGGAGACAGTGGAGATGTCTTGTCTGAGGGCAATGTGTGGTGTAAGTATTATGCAGGGAATTCTGAGTGTGGAAATTAGGAGGTGTGGAGTTACTAAAAGTATTAGTCAGAGGGGTTGTTGAGGTGGTTTGGTCATTTAGAGAGAATGGATCAAAGTCGAATGACTTGGAGAGCATATAAATCTGTAGGGGAAGGAAAGCAGGGCAGGGGTTGTCCTAGAAAAAGTTGGAGGGAGGGGGTAAAGGAGGTTTTGTGGGTGAGGGGCTTGGACTTCCAGCAAGCATGAGTGTGTGTGTTAGATAGGAGTGAATGGAGATGGATGGTTTTTGGGACTTGACGAGCTGTTGGGGTGTGAGCAGGATAATATTTAGTGAAGGGATTCAGGGAAATTCGCTACTTTTATATAGCCGGACTTGAGTACTGGAAATGGAAAGTACAATGCCTGCACTTAAAAGGAGGGGTTTGGGATATTGGCAGTTTGGAAGGGTATGTTATATATCTTTATATGTGCTTCTAAACCGTTGTATCTGGGTGCCTCTGCAAAGACAGTCATTATATGTGAGTGAGGTGAAAGTGTTGAATGATGAAAGTATTTTCTTGTAGGGGATTTTGTCTTTCTTTTTGGGTCACCCTGCCTCGGTGGGAGATGGCTGACTTGTTGGGAAAAAAAAAAAACTTATATTATTATTTCCCTGCTCACACTCCAATAGCTTTTCAAGTCCCAAAAACCATTTGTCTCCATTCACTCCTACCTAAAACGCTCACACACGCTTGCTGGAAGTCCAAGCCCCTCGCCCACAAAACCTCCTTAACCCCCTCCCTCCAACCTTTTCGTTGACGACCCCTACCCCACCTTCCTTCACATACAGATTTATACGCTCTCCATGTCATTCTACTTCGATTCAATCTCTCTAAATGACCGAACTACCTCATGTTGCAGCACAGATGCAGCTTTATCAGTAAAAAGATACAACTGTGGCTGAGATGTGTCTCTTTGCTGCAAACATGCTTGTGCCACATGTACTTTAAGCACAATAGTGGTCGACTGACTGATTAATATGTACCTTGGTATTCTGTGTTTTCATCTCTAACCAACATACTCGTCACTGAATATGCTGCACTTTTTAAACGAGTAACTGTGACTGGAATGAAGTATTATACAAGATTAGGGATGTTTTATGTACTTGAAAAATAAGATCAGTGAGTTCTTTTATCCCTTCTCCTCTTCAAGGAGGGGCTCCTTGTTGCAGCGAAGAGGCTTTTTGTCAGGAATTGGACCTTTCTGTCTTCCAGCTGAACCTAACTACTCCACACTCCTTCCTTCTCATCCCTCCTTGCCCATCCCTTCCCTTTCCTTCCTTTCTTGCTTTTTGGCCTTTGGGGTCCTCCCCTCCGAAATTTTAGCTCCTACATTGGGGAAAGGTGGTTGTTGTTTGTCCCATTCTGTTAAGAACCTTGGCAGTGCTGGTGGTTGCCGTGGAATCTGAATCATCTTGGGATGCTGTAATCCACCTCCTGAGTCCCAGAGGGCAGTTTATGGTGTCCTTCAGGTGATGGGTGTATCTGGAGGCTGCCCGTCAGCTCTAGGAGGTGGTGGCCAAAGGGGAGGGGGTTATGCCTTATGGCAGGTATCCCCCCCCCCTCCCATTTTTTCCCCCCACTAAGTCAGACAAAAAAAAGTTCCTAGGACTGCTACAGTTTGTGGAACTCTTTGAAACATGGTGTTATGCACAGTGCTGTTTTACACTCAAAATCCCCCTAACAAACACAGAATACAACCTCGTCTATATTTGTTAGTATACAGGGCCTTAAGCCATCCACCAACAACAAAATACCTTTTATCAGTGGACTTTTAGAGGAGTCTAAGCGATGTTTGCAGCTTTCACAGAGACCCACACAAAAGATCACTTTGACAATGAAACTTGGGTAAGTGGGTACAATGTTTTTAGGTGCAATAGAAAGAACAGGCAACAAGGAGGGGGTTGGCCTGTATGTCAGTCTCCTGTCTGCACAGAGATGCTGAACACCACAAATGATGTGGTTGAAGTTCTAACAATAAAGATCGAGAACCAAAACCTAGTCATCATGGTTGCACATGAGCCACCAGATGCAACCTCCCAACAGTTCAAGGAACTGCTACTGAAAATTGATTATTATCTGGAAAGCCTTCAATCTTCATCCCCCAACATCTTACTGCTTGGTGATTTCAACCAAGGCATACAAAATGGAAGAATGTAGTGAACAGTGTTATATCAGAAACAATCCCTAGAGGTAGAGCAGATGAAAAGTCACATACACGAACGAGCTACTACATCTCTGCAATAAACACACCCTAATTCAGCAGATAATGGAGCCATCAAGACTAGAAAACACACTTGACCTTCACACACAAATAACAAGGACCTGGTAAGAGATGTAACAATATCAAAAAAACTAATTCTGATCACAGTCTAATCGAAGTTCGGACTTGCATGCACAGGGGTCCTGATCAGCAAAATGCATGTATCTGTGAAGGTGTCTTCACTAAATACGACTTCAACAACAAGAACATCAACTGGGACCAGGTAAACCATGTCTATAATGAAACATGTTGGGAAGATGTCTTAAATAACATGGATCCAAACCAGTGCCTTGAAAGGATCAACTTCCTGGCAACTGAAGTATGTTCAAGGCATATTCCCCTAAGAAAGAAGAGGAGCAGGAGTAAACTGGAGAAAGACGTTCCCTCTACAGAAGACGACGAAGAATCATTGAGCTCCTCACGAACGCTAGATTATCTGGTACACAGAGGAAGCGCTGACCAGAGAAGTGGAAAGTATTGAACTTAAGTTAAAGGACTCTTACAGGAGGAGCTTAAAGCGATTAGTGAAAATGAAAGAAATTTGAAATATTTCTTTTCATATGAAAAAAACAAGGCAAATACTACATCTCGTATCGGGCTCTTGCTCACACAAGATGGAACTTAGACAGATGACAACAAGGAAATGAGTGAGATACTGAAATCCCAGTATGACTTTGTTTAGTGAGCCACTTCTGACATTACTCTAACTCTGATAGACTTTGAAAAAGCCATTGACAACATGCCCATGCACTCAGCCCCGGGCCCAGACTCATAGAACTCTGTTCATTAAGAAGAACAAGAAACCCTTTCACGTGCCCTAAGTATACTGTGGAGAAGGAGCTTAGGCATGGGTCACATTCCACAGTCACTGAAAACAACGGATATAGCCCCACTCCACATCATAAACATCTTTGAGTGCTAAGAAGCATGATTGCAAACCACTTAGGTTCCCAAAAACTGCACAATCCAGGACAACGTGGGTTCAGAGCAGTTCGCTCCTGCCTCTCGCAACTACTTGATCACTATGATATGGTCTTGGATGCACTGGAAGACAAACAGAATGCAGATGTAATATATACAAACTTTGCAAAAGCCTTTGACAAGTAGGTTCATGGTGTAATAGCGCACAAGATATGTGCTAAAGGAATAACTGGCAAAGTGGGGAGGTGGATCTTCAACTTTCTAACCAATCGAGCACAGAGTAGTGGTCAACAGAGTTAAATCGGAAGCTGCCATAGTGAAAAGCTCGGTTCCACGAGGCACAGTACTCACCCCCATCCTGTTCCTCATCCTCATATCAGACAGAGATGTAATCCACAGCACCATGTCATCCTTTGTAGATGATACTAGGATCTGCATGAGACTGTCATCTACTGAGGACACGGTTAACCTCCAAGAAGATATAAACCAAGTTTTCCAATGGGCAGCAGAAAACAATATGATGTTCAATGAGGGCAAATTCCAACTACTACGTTGTGGAAAACTGAAGGAGATAATAACTAGAACAGAGTATACTACCTGGGAGTAGTAATGTCTGTGGATCTCACTTTCAAAGATCACAACAGTGCCACGATCAGAACTGCAAAGAAAATGATAGGATGGATAATGAGAACGTTCAACACGAAAGATGCCAAGCCAATGATGATCCTTTTCAAATCACTTGTTCTCTCTAGGCTAGAATACTGCTGTACATTAACATCTCCATTCAAAGCAGGTGACATTGTGGATCTAGAGAGTGTACAGAGAACCTTTTCTACACACAAGTTCCATCAAACACCTCAACTACTGGGAGTGCTTGGAAGCACTTGACTTGCACTCGCTGGAATGCAGGCGAGAGAGATATATCATAATCTACACTTGGAAAATCCTAGAAGGAATGGTCCTAAATCTGCACAAAGAAATCGCTCCCTACGAAAGTAAAAGACTGGGCAGGCGATGCAAAATACCCCCAATGAAAAGTAGGGGCGCCGTTGGTACACTAAGAGAAAACTCCCTAAGTGTCCATGCCCCAAGATTGTTCAACAGCCTCCCACCAAGCATAAGGAGAATTACCAATAGGCTCCTGGCAGCCTTCAAGAGGAGCTGGACAGATACTTAGTCGGTGCTGGATCAGCTGGGCTGTGGTTCGTACATTGGACTGTGTGCAGCCAGCAGTAACAGCATGGTTGAGCAAGCCCTGATCCACCGGGAGGCCTGGTCGTGGATCGGGGCATTGATCCCTCCAGGCAGACACACAAAACGAGTGTCAGCGTTTTTGTGGGTGGGTTGTTGTGGTTGTGCTTTCAGCTACAACCTCCTCAAAACCATGAAATTCATCTTCATGACACTTACATCTGTGTTAGAACTACCACTTGGGAAGAGAGGAGTCCCAGTTCACCAGGAAGTGAGGTACTCCTTACCGCTAGCCCCCCAAGGAAGGTTCCTTGATGTTGGTGAGGGGCTCTTGATTTAGGGAATTGAATCTGTGCTCCAGTTCCCCAAATTAAGCCTGAATGCCTTCCAGATTCCCCCCCCCCCCCAAGGCGCTGTATAATCCTCCGGGTTTAGCGCTTCCCCCTTGATTATAATAATAATCCTTACCACTAGGCATAGTAAACCAGGCATACTGAATTGGCACTCCCACAATGCACTGCAGCCTCCCCGATTTTTTTTTTTTATACTGCACACACTGAGCACACAGACCCATTCTCTCGCATGTAGGTTTGCCAGTGAAAGGGTTAAGCGTGCAAGGGGTGTTGCCCAACGCACTTGTTGGCAGGGTTGTTTCTACCTTCACTTCAGCTTCCTCTGAGTGCAGTTTGGAAAGAAGTACAGAAATTGAGTGACAGGTATTCTCCAGCCTCTTCTCCTGTTCTTAGGGTTGTCGGTATCAGCATTGCAAATCCTAATGAAGTTCGTTGCCACAGCTGTTGCAAATCATCTTGTCTGTATCTCTCAGGGGCTCCATCTCTACCCCTTGTTTCTTTCCTTCAATGAAGTCTGCCAAAGAGTTGCTGCCTTTAGACTTTTCTTCTAGCAGAGATAGGTCTTGTAACATGCCTTTTACACTTCCAGAACTTGTCAAGACTTTCCACTTGCTGATCATTGGCAGCTGGACCTGATAGCATATCAGTGTGCAATGGTATTTACATCCATCAGCCCTCGCAGTCTTCTTATATCTTTTTAATCTGGTTTGGTGGCAAGGGATTCTTCCCCATCCATGGAAAAGTGCCATTGTTCTACCTTTTCCTAAACTGGGTACTTCAGATCATGATGCCTCCCACTATCGACCCATTGCTCTTACTAGAGCAGTTTGCAAATTGATGGAATGTCTTGTAAATTGACATTTAACGTGGTATTCAGAGAGACGGTAAGCTTTCCAATCGTCAGTTTGGCTTTCATAAGGGTCACTCCACTATCGACCCCTTACTCCTTTCAGATTCTTAGGTTCATAATGCCTTTGCTAATAACCACTTGGTTATTGCAGTCATTTTTGATCTTGAAAAAGCACATGACAGTACTTGGAGATATAACATCTTGGCCCAAGCTCATTCCTTGTGCCTCTTGGGCAGTGTGTCACTTTTCCTTAAAAACTTCTTGTCTGAGAGAGATTTCTGTGTCCATGTTGATAATCTGCTTTCCCCTGACTACATCCAAGCTGAAGGTGTCCCTCAGGAATTTGTTCTTAGCACCACTGTTTTTTTTTCTCCTAGCTATTAATGATTTGGCCTCTGTTCTCCCGTCTAATATTTGGTCATCACTTTGTTAATGAATTTGCTATAGCTTGTGCAGGCGGTGACTGCCACCTAGCACAGTGGTCCCTCGTTTTTCGTAATTAATCTGTTCCTGGAAGTGTGACTATTATCGAAATTGACGATTTTCGAATCGATTTTCCCCATAAGAAATAATGTAAATACAATTAATCCGTTCCTGACACCCAGAAGTATTAAAACAAAAAATTTTTTACATGAAATATAGTTGTAGTACATAATACAATGGGACATGATTAATGAAAAATTAACAGCATAACACTTACCTTTATTGGCGATTCTTCTTAGTGTATGGAAGACTGGAGGAGGAGAGAGATTGCATTAGTTACTGTTTGGAAGGGGAATCCCCTTCCATCAGCACCTCAAGTACCAAGTGCTTTTCTGGGGTTACTTCTCTGTTTCTTAATGCCACTAGGACCAGCTTGAGAGAGCTCTGTTTCTGGCGTCTCTTTAAAACTTCCCTAAAATGGGATAAGACTTTGTCACTGTACAAGTTGCCGATGTGGCTTGCAACATCCTTCTCAGGGTGATGTTTCTCCATAAATCTTTACATCCTAGTAACTCTTCTATTTTTGTGTGAATAAAAATTCAAAATGAAAAGCAAGCATAATATAAGAGGGGCCTGGGGACATGAATAATTAACAGAGAAAGTGTTATTTTAGCGCCAGGAATGTCTGCATTGTTTATTCTGGCCCCTATTTTGAAATTGGCCTTTCTTGAATTTTGTGAAATTGGCCAAATTAGTAACGTCTGATCGCTTTTTAGTAGTTGAAATAGGTAAATGGGCAGTTTCTTGTACTCTGTCGATAAAATAAAAGGAGTTGTAGCAAAATAGCTATGAGTTTGGTTGAGTGGAGCAGAAGAATTGGCCCAAAGTGGGCGAAATCACCGATACGTAAATATCACTTGAGATCATTAACTTCGTCAGAGCGTAATTCCATAAATTTTCCATCAAATTTTGTACTTTTGGTTTCATTGCCTTCAGAAAAAGATTATCATTTCATAATTTTTTTTTTTAAATTCTTCGACACTATGAGCCAGTTTACAAGCAGGGGTCTCGACACTCAAAGGGTTAAATTTAAAATTCTGTTCTGTGGCTATTGGACCATGATGAATTTTCTAATTGAGTAAACCCTTTATAAGATATTGGAAAAACCTCTTAACACTACCTCTCAGGTTGTCTTGTTGGGGGTTCTGGAATGTAGCATCCATGTCTCTTTGGAGTCTGCATTCATTTTCCACATCTTAGGAATGTATCTCTAAGATTTCTGAGGAGAAATGTCTTGATGCTAATGAAGACTTTTGTTTCAAGGAATAATAAGTACTTTCCCAGGCACTACATGGCCTGTGCAGCTTAACCCCTTCAGGGTCCAAGGCCCAATTCTGAAGTGGTGCCCCAGTGTCCAAGAATTTAAAAAAAAAAAATTTGTTATTTTTTCTTATGAAATAGTAGAGAATCTTTTTGTGAAGGTAATAAAACAAAAAGTATGAAATTTGATGGAAAATTGACGAAATTATGCTCTCGTGAATTTTGATGTGTCAGCGATATTTATGAATCGGCGATTTTGCCGACTTTGACTCCCATTTTAGGCCAATTACATTATTCCAGTCAACCAAATTCTTAGCTATTTCACTAGTATTACTTCTATTCTATCGATTGAGCACAAGAAATCGTCAAGTCAACTGTTTCAACTTCAAATTAAGGTGATCAGAAATTGTTAATTTGGCCAATTTAACACAAAGTTCAAAATATTCCAATTTCAAAATAGGGTCCAGAATAAACTATGTAGGTATTCCTGGCACTAAACTAACATTTCTTCTGTTCATTAGTTATGTTTTGAGGCTTTAAAAATAAATTCCATTTTGATTTTTTATTCACATAATGAATTTTTATTCACACCAAAAAATAGAAGATTTACTGTTATGCAATACTGTAATAATTGTATAAATATCATCACCATATTTGTGAATGCATATTAGACCCACCAGCTGGCGTGTATTAGATGTGTGAGGTCGTTTGTTTACTCTTGAATATCGGCAAAAATTTAACATTTCTGCTACTTTGAGCTCAGTTTGAAGCCATTTCCAGTGCTAAAACCAATCAAAATCATCTCTATTTTTGTAATATGTCTTCCATTCTATCAAATGAGACCAAGAAATCGCAAATAGAACTATAAAAAACATACGAAAAAACACTGCAAAGTCGCTGTTTTAATCGAAAAATCATGATTTCAGTTTTTTTCTCTCATACACAGCGTGCTGCAGGATCTGTTTTATGTGGTGCACACATACCACATAGATGTATTCTCTCATATCTAGGCCCAAATGTACCACTCACAGTTTATCAGAGTGAGCTGAGCTCATGACGTAGATCTACGGTTTGGACCCTGAACGTAAAGCCGTAGATCTACGGGACGGACTCTCGAAGGGTTAAAGCACATCTTTGAGTATAATAACCTCTCATGGATACCAGGAGATTACTATGCTGTATGTGTAATACACAAATAACCGCCACATAGACTGACACATGCAACGATGTTTTGGTGTGGCTTGGATCATGGTCCAAGTCACACTGAAACATCGTAAATTTCAGTCTCCTGTGTGCTAGTTATTTGTGTATTGTCCGAGTCACAATAATGTTTAATGTATTTTTTCTAGACTTGCTGCACTGTTTAATTGACTAGTTCGGTCGTATATATACATTGTACGTCTTACAAGCCAATGTGTTTGATATATATATACTCAAAAGTTCTAGCGGCTTTAAATCAAGTGGGAGAAAGCTGGTAGGCCCACATGTGAGAGAATGGGTCTGTGTGGTCAGTGTGTGCAGTATAAAAAGAATTCTGCAGCAAGCAGTGCATAATGAGGGGATAAAAAAACTCCGACAGTGTTTTTGGATTAAATCGCCGACTTTAGAGGTGTATTTTTGTAAAGTTTTTATGGTTATACTCTCGTTTTCGTAGTCACATTTGATAGAATGGAAAATTCATTTTAGAAATGGAGGTGATTTTGAAATGGAGCTCAAAGTAGGGGAAATGTTTGATTTTTGCCGATGTTCAAGAGTAGCCATTCTAATATGTAGTCATGAATGGGTTGACATTATTTATGCAATTACAGTGGAAACTCAAAAATCGAACTGCTCCCAACACAACCAATTATGTTAGTGTATTTTTGTAAGTGCTTTTATAAGTGTATTTTTGAGGGTTTGAAATGGACTAATCTAATTTACATTATTCCTGATGGGAATAAATTCATTCGGTAAAGGCACTCGAACAGCCTTCTGGACCAAAGAAAGTTCGATATTTGAGGTTCCACTGTATTACAATATTGCAGTAGTCTGCATAACAGTAAATCTTCTATTTTTTTGTGAATAAAAATTCAAAATAGAAAGCATGAGTAATATCAAAGGGGCCTGGAGACATGATTGATGAACAAAGAAAATGTTTTTTTTATAGCCAGGAATGTCTTGAGTTCATTCTGGACCCTATTTTGAAATTGGCATATTTTTTAATTTTCGTGAAATTGGACAACTTGCTAATTTCTGACCACTTTATTGGGTAGTTGAAGTTGGTAAATGGGCTGTTTCTTGTACTCAGTTGATAGAACAAATGGAGCTCTAAAGAAATAGCTATGAGTTTGGTCGACTGGAACAATGGAATTAGCCGAAAATAGGGCTCAAACTCGGCGAAATCGCCGATTTGTAAATATCCCCGAGGTCGCTAACTTCACAAGAGCGTTATTCCATAAGCTTTCCCTCAAATTTTGTACTTTTGGTGTCATTGCCATCGGGAAAAGATTCTTTATCATTTCATAAGATTTTTTCAAATATTTTGCGACACCAGGAGACGCCTCAGGATTTGGGGTTGTGACAGTCAAAGGATTAATACACAAATAACCCGCACATAAAAGACAGAAGCTTACGACGACGTTTCGGTCCGACTTGGACCATTGACAAAGTCATTGACTTTGTCAATGGTCCAAGTCGGACCGAAACGTCGTCGTAAGCTTCTGTCTTTTATGTGCGGGTTATTTGTGTATCGTTCCAGTCACGGTATTGTGCCTTTTTGTTATTTAAAGGATTAATATTCTGTCTTGTGTTTCTAGGGAAGAAAGGGGGGCAATGATTTTTGTTCATAAGTTACATGTTGTAGTTTCTCATTAATATTGTGTTTTGCAGCATTGATGCCACAGAAGAGAGCGGTTACTTAGGACGGCTAGTGAACCACAGTCGCAATGGTAACCTGGTTACAAAAGCGGTGGAGGTCAGTGGTAAACCACATTTAATTTTATTAGCTAAATGTGATTTGGAGCCAGGAACAGAAATCCTTTATGACTATGGAGATAGATCTAAAGAGGCACTAGAGCATCATCCATGGTTGGCCTCGTGATTTATAGCTTTAGAGTTTTAGAAGTGTTTATATAGTTTACATTGATTTATTTTGAGGTTCATTGGGGTATATATAGTGTTGTGACCAGCTGTGGATAGTTATACCTCAGGTTGCCAGTATTATGTCTTAAGGCTTTGTAAAAGAATAAGAATAACTGGTAAAAATGTAATAAGGGTGGCTAATAGTTAAAAGTTGAGGATGTCGAAGGTATGACTCGAAAGAAATTTGAAAAACAAATACAGATGCAGTGCAAACTTTCATTGGAACAACATTTTGCTCTGTGTAGAGCTTTATTAAATCATTGTGTTGACAAAGCTCTACACAGAGCAGAAGTTTTGCTGCTCTCCACCTGTCTTGCCTTCAGTACTGTTGTTAATACTCCTTAATGTTGAAAATAAAGTTTGTCATGATTTCATTTTGTTCAAAATTTATTTTCATTATAATTATTTTTGTCTTAGGTATAGCTGCTCCTGTTTTAGAAGAGAGATTGGTCTACCCCATTGACCCTCTTAATCTGTGATGCATTATTGTCATCTGTTTACTACTGCCAGTCACTGATCTTCTTTAAATGTACATGACACAAATAATGTATAATAGGTCCACTGCCTGTGGATTTGACAACCCAGAAAACTTAATATATTGTAGTAATTTAGGTGTAGAATGTATTTTGAATTTCTACAGTCTATAAAAAGTCTTGTAATAAAAATTTATTGTTAAGATATTACAATTTTTAACTGCTGCTCAGTCCGGAAGAAACACTTCACTAGCTCGCAGGTATAAGATAGAAAGCTTGTCCTTGTGAAATTTAATAGGTTTTACTCTTGATGGTAGTGCTGACATCAGCACGCACTTAAAACTGGGCTCTTACTTTTATCAAGAATATCATGACTAGATAAAGCACTTATACTTCAGGAGTTTGTATATTGCTGTCACTTTTAAACTCTTGTACTTACTTTTGCTGGGATTCAGCTTAAAGCTGAATTTTGGGAAGTACAAGTTGATGTTGGTTCTGGAACGTATCATTCAGAACTTTGTATAACACCCCAAGAAAAAAAAGGATATAATTTTGTGTGTTTAATATACAGTGGACCCTCGAATTTAGTAGTGCCTTTTCTGTACACAAAACTATTTTTATTTATAAAATGTATTGTTTGTTAATATTTTTGGGTGTCTGGAATGGGTTAATTGGATTTAATTATTTCCTATGGGAAATATTAACAAAACATACATTTTATAGATAATAAAAAAAGTTTTGCATACAGAAAAGGCACTACTAAATTCGAGGGTCCACTGTATATGTATTCTGTATGTACACTCTAGATATACAATTTTTTAGCACGATGGCCGTCTCCCACCGAGGCAGGGTGACCTAAAAAAAGAAACTTTCACCATCGTTCACTCATAATCACTGTCTTTGCAAAGGCACTCAAATACTATTGTTTAGATGTCACTCCCTACTGCCAGTATCCCAAACCCCTCCTTTATTCCTTTGACTGTTTTGGTAAGCCCACATGTGAGAGAATGGGTCTGTGTGGTCAGTGTTCACCATATAAAAAAAATCCTGCAGCGTGCAGTGCATAATGAGAAAAAACAACTGACCGTTTTTTTTTTTTTTTTAATTAAAATGCCGAATTTGTGGTCTATTTTCATATAGCATTTGTGGTTGTATTCTCGTTTTCTTGGTCTCATTTGATAGAATGGAAAACATATTATAGAAATAGAGGTGATTTTGATTAATTTTACTATAAAAAGAACTTGGAAATAGAGCTCAAAGTAGGGGAAATGTTTGATTTTTGCCTATGTTCAAAAGTAAACAAATGATGTCATTGTCCAATAAATGTCCAACTAGCCATTCTAATATGCAGTCATGAATGGGTTGACATTATTTGTATAATTATTACAGTATTGCAGTAGTCAGCATAACAGTAAATCTTCTATTTTTTGTTTGAATAAAAATTCAAAATAGAAAGCAAGAGTAATATCAGAGGGTCCTGGAGACATGACTGATGAACAAAGAAAATGTTATTTTAGAGCCAGGAATGTGTATATTGTTCATTCTGGACCTTATTTTGAAATTGTCATATTTTTTAATTTTCGTGAAATTGGCTAAAATTGCAAATTTCTGACCACGTTATTAGGTAGTTGAAATCGATAAATGGGCAGTTTCTTGTACTCAATCAATAGAAAAAATGTAGTTCTAAAGAAATAGCTGTGAGTTTGGTCGACTGGAACAATGGAATTAGCCGAAAATAGGGCTCAAAGTGGGCGAAATCGCCGATTTGTAAATATCACCGAGGTCACTAACTTTGCAAGAGCATAATTTCGTCAGTTTTCCATCAATTTTTTTTTGTGTGTGTCATTACAATAGGGAAAAGATTCTCTATCGTTTCATAAGTGTTTTTTATTTTTTTTGAGACCCCTCAGGATTGGGGGTTGCAACAATCAAGGGGTTAAAATGCAGACATTGTACTTCCCACCTCCAGGATTCAAGTCCAGCTGACCAATTTCCTTGAATATCTTCACAAAATATTAACCTGCTCATCAAGTCTGAAAAAACATTTATCCCCACTCCTGTCTAACATGCTTACACACGTGTCTGAGGGGCTGTGACACACAGCAGGCAGGCATCTGTGTTTGGAGTGGAGATGAATGGTGTTTTGGAGACGATGAGCTGTTGGAGTGTTAGCAGGGTTATATTTTGTGAAGGGATTCATTGAAACCAGTTAGCTGGACTTGAATCCTGGAGGTGGGAAGTACAATACCTACTCTTCAAAGGAGGTTTAGGATATTTGCTGTTTAGGGTGACATCTGAACTGTCGTATCTGAGTGCCTTTGCAAAGACAGTGATTGTGTGAATGATAGCGAAAGTGTTTCTATTTTGGTTCACCCTACCTCGGTGGGAGATGGCCAGGGTGTTAAAATATATATATAATACACACACACACACACACACACACACACTACGGTAAACTGTATATTAAATGCTTGAAAATGGAGTGAGTGAACTGTCTTATTTATTGACTACTTCTGTTGTTCATCTAGTACTATGCAGTACTTGTTGTATGTATGGTATTTTTCATGTACATCAGTGTACTGTACATCTTGTGTAGTACACTGTTGAACTATACATCTTGGGTGTAATGCATCATTGTACTGATGGTGTGCAGTACATCATTGTACTGTTGGTGTGCAGTACATCAGTGTACTGTTGGTGTGCAGTGCATCAGTGTACTATTGGTATGCAGTGCATCAGTGTACTATTGGTATGCAGTGCATCAGTTGTGTAAGAATGGTATATAATACCGACAAGATGAAATTAAGACACATGTGCAACATCTGGGTATCTTTATTGTAGACGTTTCGCCATCCAGTGGCTTTATCAATACAAATTCTAGGACATAACTTGAAGACAGTAGAACTATGTACAGAAGATGAGGTAATCAGTCCCTCAACCTAGGAGTAGGTGCGAAGAGCACCATAGTCATGGAGATTCTGAAGTAGAAGAAAGGAGCCTGGCGCTTATATAGTAACGTCAGGTGTAGCAGATGAGGGCATAGTCACTGGTAGGCGGGATTCCCCAGTGGAAGTAGGTCTTTCCCAAAGAGATGGGTTAGTTGTAGTTGTCGTAGCCGTGAAGGTTATGTACGTGTCCTCAGAATCAAGATTCCATGATGCTGCAGTGTCTGACAAGTTGTGTCCTAAAATTTGTATTGATAAAGCCACTGGATGGCGAAACGTCTACAATAAAGATACCCAGATGTTGCACATGTGTCTTAATTTCATCACAGTGCATCAGTGTACTGTTGGTGTGCAGTGCGTCAGTGTACTGTTGGCGTGCAGTGCATCAGTGTACTGTTGGCGTGCAGTGCATCAGTGTACTGTTGGTATGCAGTGCATCAGTGTACTATTGGTATGCAGTGCATCAGTGTACTGTTGGTGTGCAGTGCATCAGTGTACTGTTGGTGTGCAGTGCATCAGTGTACTGTTGGTGTACCATGCATGAGTGTACTGTTGGTGTGCAGTTCATCAGTGTACTGTTGGTGTGCAGTGCATCATATGATATTGGGATATTGGCAGTTTGGAGGGATATGTTGTGTATCTTTATATGTTTATGCTTCTAGACTGTTGTATTCTGAGCACCTCTGCAAAAACAGTGATAATGTGCGAGTGTGGTGAAAGTGTTGAATGATGATGAAAGTATTTTCTTTTTGGGGATTTTCTTTCTTTTTTGGGTCACCCTGCCTCGGTGGGAGACGGCCGACTTGTTGAAAAAAAAAAAAAAAAAAAATTCATACTGACTTGAAAGAGTTGAGTGTCAGTTTTGATCTCATGTTTATATAGGTTGATGGGGCCTTCCTCAGCATATCTTTCATTGGATATGTGATACCTGTCTCAAATATTGCTTAACCAAATGGAGTTTGTGTGAGAAAATATTTTTATTTTATTTTTTCTAAGTTATTTTTTCTGCTAATCGTAAATTTGATTGAATTGATTGAGAAGGTTCGTTTGGATCTTAAATTTAAATTTAGCCATTCCCCTTGAGTCCTAGTGATGTTTTTCTCTTGTTTAATTCATTATGGTGTGAAGATATAAAATGATTGAACTTAAATTGTTGTTCTTCAGGTACATATTGAAGTTCCTATTATCATTTCAATATGAATGACAAAAAGAGAATGATGCCACCTTGTTAATAGCTGTCATTGTTGCTTTGGAATAACAAAGTTGACAGAATTCAAGATACAAGGCTGAAACAACTAGTACTGTAATTGTAAGTTTTCTTCAGAGGGACCCATTTTCCTAGTGCTTAGTTACATTATTTTATGATATATTTGATGTAAATATTGAAGATGCATAATTGCAGTAAATTGATTATAGTATTTTCATGATTATCAATTATGAAGGTGCCACAACTTTTCAGATAATCAAAATATCAGGTAAGCTCATCGTAATTTTTTATTTTTTATTGTAGCTAATTCAGTAGAGGTGGTGAGTGTGAGCACAGTATTTTCATACTACACACAAGTGTTATACAAGAGCTGCTGTACAAAACAATAATCTTAACAATCCCATTTAGAAAATTTCATAAAAGGGTAAACCAGAGAATACAGGTGTTTAGTTGACAATTCCTTTAGTTTCTGGCTATATTTATTTTTTATCATACAACAGTTGTGTGCAGTGGCTTACATTTATCATTTATTTAATGTATACTTGAGAAGAGTGTAGTTGATGGACCACAGCTGTTCTCATAATCTAGCAAATACTGTACTTGTTAATTTTATCCTTAAAGTTTTCAAATATTTTGTACCGACCTGGTGAGAAATGCTTTTAAAATGTGCTATTTACATCATACGTCCCTGTGAAGAAAACTTAAAGGTGTTCATTGTTGTGGATATGCTTGTATGCTTAATTAAAACCTGCCTGTGTATCTAACTGACCTGGATGAAGTGAAGAGCACTAATGCTAAATTCTAAATTGTTTGTTATGAAATCAAAGCTGAATATATAAAATAAACATTTTCATTCTAGAAAGATAGCATTTTAATGCTGATATATCAATGTGTAATTAACACAGGCAAATGGGAGAGCAAAACCTACATGGAGATTAAACCAGAGGATGGTTGTCTTTGTTTTGACTAACAATTGAGGTCCTCTTTATTAGGTGCAGTAAACCCTCCATATAAGTGATTTTTGGAATGGGAAAAATTTACTAGTAAATTGTACCTGTAACTTCTTTATTTTCAATGTTTATTACAGTATCTAAATTTGTGTGTACAGTATTATACTAGGTATAGTACTACAGTACTTTTATTGCTAATATTTAACTTTCTGAAGTCAGGATGTATACATTCATTATTAGCATTGTAATCTCTGTATGAGAGAAGTTTGGAGGAGTTGGCAAGGTTGTTAGCATCTGCATTAAGCAGAAAACACTTATGTTGACTGCTGATGTGGCTGCAGACCAGTAACTTGGGCCTGATTAACATTGCTTTATATTTATTTTTCTTAGATAATAAAAATTGCCAAATAATTTTAGGAAATTTCCCATTGGAAGTTTGCCTTTCTGGTCATTTAGGAGAGTACATAAGGAACCCAGTAATTTTAATATATAATAGGGCCTCAATTTAAAATGTTAATGCAATGCAGAAAATTGCGAGTGCTGGGAATTGAGAACCTATTTTTCCATAGCCCCCCATTTTATAACTAGATGTATTCCTTAGCCATAATCTATATCTAATTTGTTTTATTTTTTAACTAAGAATATTTATCAAATATTTTATAATTAGCATTGCTCCATTTACTTAAAAAATAGTATTATATTGATCATTGTATACATGTTAAACAGAGTAGAGCTACACAATAGTATACAATACAGTACTGATGTGTAGGAGTGGGTAGCAGCTGAGGTTATATAGTGTGGGAAGGTAGGGGTGAGTATGATTGTGTCAGGGAGTGTGTGGTATGAGTTCCAGCTCTCATTTGCCTTTCCCACTTAACTTCTCTTAAAAAAAAAGTCATCCATAGCATGAATTTACACAATGTATGAATATTTGGTAAAACATAAGATTGAAAACATACATTGAAATAAAGAAAATCACAAATACTGAATCTATTTAACTTGACCAATATTTACCAAACAAATGTGAGCTTTCTGTGCATTTAAGTTTCATACACAAAGTATTAATGCATTTGGAAAAAACTTCAGTGATTGAAAATAATTTGATTAAATATTTATAATATTGTAAATACCAAGTAGTGTGCGTGAGCTTGTTAGATAGGAGTGAATGGAGATGAATGGTTTTTGGGACCTGACAAGTTGTTGGAGTGTGAGGAAGGTAATATTTTATAGGGGTTCAGGGAAACTGGTAAGCCGGACATGAGTCCTGGAAGTGATAAATACAATGCCTGCACTTTAAAGGAGGGGTTTATTATATTGGCAGTTTGGAGGGACGTCTAAACTGTCGTACCTGAGCGCCTCTGCAAAGACATTGATTATGTATGAGTGATGGTGAAAGTGTTGAATGATGATGAAAGTTTTTTCTTTCTCTGGGTTTTTCTTTCTTTTTGGGTCACCCTGCCTCGGTGGGAAACAGCCAACGTGTTAAAAAAAAATACTAATTGGTTCCAAAGCGTAGAACATTGTAAGTTGGGGCCCTACTGTATCCTCGTATGAAAGCCTGTTTTTTTTTTTTACCCCGTGAATTACATAATGCACTAAAGTCAACCTGTGCTAGTGTTGGGGAACACCTTGTGATCTACATTGATAAAAGCATTGCACTCAAGGCTGGTTATTTGAACCTAATTGTTCTTGTGTAGATAACATCCCCCTTCTTAATTTGGGTTAGAGCAATTTAAAATAATTTAATCTAGCCAAAAAAAAGAAATTCATTCATTACCTGACCAGGGAGGATGTTATCTTCATTTAAAGCAGCCAAGTAAACATGATGGCACTTTTAAATCACTTAATATAGAAAACAATGTCCTCAGTTCCCCAGTGTGACGTTTTTACACATTGTTGTAAGAAGAAGCTTTTGTCTGAGGCTGGGTTAATAATTATACTTTATATCAGCTGAGGCAGTTTACCAAGAATATACTGCAAATTAGAAGTGCTCATAAATATGGAGGGAGATGTGCAGCTTACAAAAGGTTTCACTACGTAAAAGTGCACTATAATATATATAATGTATTGGACAGAAATAATATAGAATACAGAATTTTAATTTTTGTAAAAAAAAAAAAAATATTGAAATTATAAAATTCTTCTGTGCTGTGCTTCTCTTTTAATTAGTACAAATATATAAAAAAAAAAAATTTTAAATAATTATCAGAAATATAATTTATGTAAGTAATATTGTAGACATTTATGTAAGAATCTCAAATAGAAGTCACTAAATATTTCTATTACTTATTTATTATTCATTATTGTATAAATTATAGCCAAGAGAATGCTACCGCAATAGTTGTTCCGTTGAAATGTTGAACCATATAGAGTCAGAGAACAGTGCTGGACTCCAGCATCTACACCAATACAATGGAATTACTTATATTATGAATACCTGTACATGATTTATTTTCTTCCTGTATTTGTATTTAAAGGAATTATTGCACTTGTTTTGATAAAAATGTCATCCAACACTACCCTTATCTAGGTTTAATGTACTTGTTAACTAAAATACTGTATATACAGTACGTATATCAGACTGGTCTTTAAAATTTCTTGATTTATCTTCAGCATCATGTGTGATATACCCATTCATACAGTTGAACAAAACATTTTCTAGCAGAGTATAGTATTCTCTTGCTATTGCATTGATTTGTTAATCTAGTGACAAACTGTTACTGTGAGTAGTATTTAAAGAAAATTACAGGATTAAAGACAAAAGCTTAATTTTATTTTTTAACACTGTTCGTCTCCCACAAAGGTAGGGTGAATGGTAAAACGAAAAACTTTCGCCATCACTGTCACTGTCTTACCAGAGGTATGCCGACACTACATCTCAGATGCCCCTCCAAACTACAGTATCCCCACCCATTCTTTAGAGTGCAGCCTCTTCAAGGGGGGCTCCTTGGCATGGTGAAGAGGCTCTTGGTCTGAGGAATTAGACCTTTTGGTCTCTTTCCTCACATCAAACCTAATTACCCCCCAATCCCCCCTTCCCTATCCCATCCTCCCTTTTTTCCTTTCCTCCTCCTCCTCTCTATCCCTCCCCTATTCCCTTCCTCTTTTCAGCCTTTGGGATTCTTCCTATAGGCAATCTAGTTCCTAGGTAGGGGGGAAGGGTACCGGGGTCCATCCCATTCCATTGAGGTCCTTGGCAGTGGTGTAGTTTTCCACGGAATCTGGATCACCTGGGGATGTCCCGATCCCTCTCCAGTCTCCCAGGGTATGGGTTTGGGTGTCTTTCGGGTGACAGGTGTATCTCTGGAGGCTGCCTGTTGGATTACAAGGGGTGGTGGCCAAAGGAGGTATGCCTTGTGGTGGGTGTCCAGCCGCCCTCTCTTTTGTCCACTGAGGTGGCTCGGTGGATATGAGGTTGCTATCCTGGATTGCTGGTTTACTGGCATGAAGGGTAGGGTATGGCACAGGTTCCATGCTGCACCTGCAGTGCTTGTGGTGCTGAGGTCCTCTTGGGCATGGAGGGGGATTTACGACCCTCTTTTGCGTCCTAGGAGCTATTCCTCCATCTCTCCCCCCCTCCTTTTTTTTTTTTTTTTTTTTTTTTTTTTTTTTTTTTTTTTTTTTTTTAACAAGCAGATAGAAGTGATCTAACCATGGAGTCCCCAGTCCATGAACCTTCTCCCCCTGGGTCCGTTCTTGATACCACACCCTGTTCCGACCCTGCCTCGTTTTTTGACCACTCTTCGGACACTTCAAATGCCCCTGTACCTCTTGCTGGTGCAATTTCATCACCCACTTCAGGTACCAGGGTTTTGACTGACTCCTTCGATACATCTGACCTCCGCTCTTCTTTGACTATGCTTCTGGCCTCTCCCTCTACAATGCAGCAATTTTTGAATCGCCAGCCCGTCTCACATCGGACAAACTTAGGTCCCACTCCTAAACACTCAGGACAGTTGCCTGGTGATACTACTTCACTTCCTTCTCGTTCTGCTCAGAAAAGACTGATATGTCATGCACTCCTTTTCCATGCTCAGTTTCAAAATGCACAGTGGACAAAACTCTTTACTTTACGACTGACTTCCTCTACTGCCTATCTTTTCGACCATAATATTGGCAATGCGCTCCTACACCATGTTAGTAGAGATATATCCTTTCACGCTCTCAAGAGCGGTACACGCATCATCACTGTCCAGAATGGTAACCAAGCTCACGCCCTTTCTCTTTCAAATATCGATGCTATTCCTGTCACTATCGAAAAATGTCATTCCCTCAATTCTTGTAGTGGCACTGTCATTCTGCCCCATACCATTGTCCAACAGAATTTCCAGACATATGGCAATGATATTCTAGAACAGCTGGAACTCCAAGACCTCCCAATCAAAGTAGACACCTATGTCCTTCCTGCCCTCGGGCAGAGACGATACCCTTACAAAGTAGCTTAATTAACTTTCGACTGCCGTGAACTCCCATCCTCTGTTTATATAGCAGGATATTGTTTACAAGTTCAAAAGATGATCAGTACACTGCAACAGTGTAGAAATTGCTGGTGTTGTGGTCATCCAGCGAAATATTGCAGGTCTATAGCCGAATGCCCAGTCTGTGCTGCCGATGACCATTCCAGTACACGTCTTTTAGTGTACCTCCCTCTTGCCTTAATTGTCATGAGGCTCGCCCATCTTACTCTTGCCGTTGCCAAGTTTACTTAAATGAGTGAGAAATCCGTTGCCTCAAAGAGGCAGGTTTGCCCTATGCTATGGCAGTTTGTCATCTAAGCCTCCAAGGGAGACTACCCCGTACTTCTTATTCTCGTATTTCTGAACATCCCCCCACCTCTGGGGCCCCATCTTCTGCAGCCTTCTCTTTGGTTACCCCTTCCATAGCCACTCATATCTCTAATTCTTTTGCTGTCCTGGACTCAGAAGCCCCTACCTCAACACCTCAGTCTGTTCTCACTTCTTCATGTTCTCCCTCACAGTTTCAGTATCAACAAGACCTCGTACAACACCTCTTCCCAATGGCCTCTCTACTTCTCAGAAGTCCAAAAAATCCCCATTGCTCAAATCTTTTAACCCCTCCTTCCCTTCCCTTCTACCTCCACATTTTACCTTTCCAGTCTCTGTACATGGTTCTTCACCTCTCACTGGCTCTGTTAAAGGTGTGGAGGTTCACCCTCCTCCTCGTACTATACCTTTCTCCCCTGCCCCCTCCCAAGTTTCTTCCTCTTCTGCCCCCTCCCAGGTTTCTTCCTCTTCTGTCCCCTCCCACACTTCTCCAGTTCCCTCTGCCCTTCCGTCACCCCCTCCCCCCTAGTTTGGTACAGTCCATTGCTGTCCCAATCTTTACTCACCCTCCCCCATCCATCTCCAATATTGTCTTCCATACAATGTCTTTGTCTTCCGAAATACTTGAAGCTATCTCAGAATATATTGAAGAGATTAGACCATCAATGGACACTGATCTACCTCCTGTTCCTCCTTTTCCCACTCCTCCATCTGCATGACTCCTATCTTCGCAGCGTCCCATTCCTTCATTGCTTGAACGTTTTCCGCTGCCGCCACATGTGGACTATTCTAACCCCTCTAGTCCATAGATACCTTTACCTGCGACTCCCATGGCATTCAGTTAGAGGCTTTTCTCGCTTCTCGCCCCCCCCTCTCCCCCCATGTTTTAAATACGGGTACTCCCACCCATTTTGATCCTCGTACTCATACTCTCTCTTGCATTGATCTCTCAGTCTGCTTTTCCTCCACTGCACTAGACTTCACCTGGTCTGTCCTCCCGGACTTACATGACAGCGATCATTCTTACTTATCCTTCATATTCACCACCTCTTCGTAGCCCAACCTGGCAATTTAATCGAGCAAATTGGAACCTTTACTCGCAGCTGACTGCTTTTAGTGAGGTTTCTTCTTTGTCCTCCATTGATGAGCTTTTACACCTCTTCTCGACCTCAGTTTTAACCGCAGCTTCATACTGTACCCCAAACCTTGGGCAGGCATTCTCAAAAGTACATGCAATGGTGGTCTCTGCTTGAGCTCTGGTAGTACGTTTGAAACGCACTGCGTGGGGCAGGTACCGGTTCAATAGAACCACAGAGATTTCTTGATTTTAAGCAGAAGAGTGGTCGCTTACCGTGTCATCCGTAACGCTAAACGCACTTGCTAGCGAGATTGTTTCCACCATCACCTCTTATAATGTGCCTTTTACACTTCTGGAACTGGAGGCAACACTCTCAGCTTGCCGTTCATTGGCAGCTGAGCCTGACGGCAATCATATTCGGATGTTAACATTTACATCAGTCAGCCCTTGCAGTCTTATGACTTTAATCTTATTTGGACACAAGGAGTTCTTCCCCAGCTGTGGAAATCTGCCACTGTTCTCCCTTTCTGCAAACCGTGTACTATGGGATATGGTGCCTCCCACTATCGTCCCATTGCTTTTACCAGTGCAGTTTGCAAGTTGATGGAACGTCTGGTAAATCAATGTTTAATGTCGTATTTAGAGACACAAAACAGTCTCTCCACTAGTCAATATGGCTTTCGTAAGGGCCGTTCTACCATTGACCCCTTACTACGCTTGGATACATATGGTCGTAATGCCTTTGTGAATAACCGCTCAGTTATTGCCCTATTTTTTGACCTTGAGAAGGCGTAGGACACAACTTGGAGGTATAATATTTTGGCCCAAACCCACTCCTTAGGCCTCCGAGGCAATCTACCATAAGAACTTCTTAACTGACAGACATTTCTGTGTTCGGGTTAATAATATGCTCTCCCTGGACTTTGTCCAAGCTGAAGGTGTCCCCCAGGGATGTGTTCTGAGCACAACACTTTCTCCTTGCTATAAATGATTTGGCCTCACTTCTTCCATCCAATATTTGGTCATCACACTATGTTGATGACTTCATTATAGCTTGTGCAGGCGCTGACTGTCACCTCATTGAAGTTTTTCTCCAGCATGCGGTTAACCATGTTTCCAATTGGGCCACCACACATGGGTTTAAATTTTCCAGTACTAAAACTCGCCAAATTACTTTCACCAGACGTTCTGTCATCTCTGATCATCCATTGTACCTCTATGGCTCACATGTCCCAGAACATGATACGGTAAGGTTTCTAGGCCTTCTGTTGGACCGTAGGTTATCCTGGAAACTTCACATTACCTCTTAAGGCAACTTGTCACAGCTGGCTGAACCTTCTTAAAACCCTCACTCATCTTTCATGCGGAGCTGATCGTAGAACTCTCCTTTGCCTACGTCAGCCCTAATTTTATCGAAACTCGATTATGGTGACCAGATCTATTCGGCAGCCTCTCCTGCTACTCGCTCTAGCCTTAATCCCATCCATCACCATGGATTACGTTTATGCCTTGGTGCTTTTTGCTCTTCACCTGTTGTCTCTGTACAGAAACGAATATTACATCCTTGTCCAAGCGCCGTAATGCCCATTGCCTTCGCTATTATGTTCGCTCTCATTATATCCGCAATCCTTCTATATATAGTATAGTCACTGATGTTAGTAGACATTATTTGTTCGTCACTCCTGTTTACTCCGTCCCTTTTCTCTTCACCTACATTCGCTCTTGTCTTCCCTTCAGTTACCACCTTTTGATGTTCATGTAGCATCTCGCTTTTCCCTTTTCCAGCTGTTTGTGTCTGTTCCTTCTCACTGCCATGCACAAAAGCCCAACTGTCTATGGTAGCTTCCCACTCTCTTTTTTCTTGACCACTTCCACTCTTTCTTATGCCATCACAGTGTACACAGATGGTTCTAAGCCTTCTGATGGCCTTGGATTCGCAGCAGTGTTTCCGGACAGTGTCGTGTGAAGGCATTTCCTATCCTCGGCTAGCATTTTTACTGCTGAATTGTATGCCATTCTTGCAGCACTTATCCGTATTGCATTTATGCCTGTGTCACCATTTGTGGCTGTTTCAGACTCCCTTAGTGCTTTACAGCCTATACAAAAATTTGATAACTCACCCCCTAGTTTTCTGTATCCAACTTCGGTTACACCGTATCTCTACCAAACACAAAGATGATGTTTTTTGTTGAGTTCGTGGTCATGTTGAAGTACAGTGCAATGAACAGGCAGACACTGCTGTGCAGTCAGCAGTACATAACCTCCCAGTTTCGTATAGAGGAGTTCCATTCACAGACTATTTTGCTGTAATTGCTACCCACCTTCGCACCCATTGGCAACAATATTGGTCTGATCTGCTCTATAACAAACTTCATTCTATTAAACCGAGCATAGGTTTCTGGCCGTCATCTTGTCATCAATCTCGGGTTTGGGAGACTACTCTCTCCCGTCTTCACATTGGCCCCACTCGTCTTACTCACGGGTACCTCATGGAGAGGCACCCTGTCCTCTATGTGAAAATTGTCACGTTCCAGTATCTGTTAGCCACATTCTGTTGAACTGCCCACTCTATCAACAAGCACGCAGAATTTACCTCCAACGTCGCCTCCGCTCTGCTGCTCTTTCTTTACGTTCCCTTCTTGCTGACAGACCCTTCTTTAATCCGGAGTCTCTCGTTGACTTTTTAACAGCAACTTATTTACTAAACAAACTCTGATGATACCTGTAGCACTCCCCTCAGCCCTTTCTACCTCATTCTCTTGCTACCCTCTACCCCTGCACTATCCACTGCCCTGCTGTACTCCATAACCTACTAATCATCCTTCCCTGCGCTGCAGTGCTGTATAGCCCTTGTGGTTTAGCACTTCTTTTTTATTACAATAATATTGCAGCTCGTGTTTATTTACACAACTGGTTTACAATTTGCTCTTTCTATCTTTCTCCCTCCTGTGCATTCTGTCTGATATCGCTTTTTTAATTTCTTCTCTACTGCCGTTCATCTTGTTGTTGGGTGATTTTAACACTCGCCATCACCTGTGGTGAGGGTCCCACTGCGACTCGTGGTGATCAGTTGGAGAGACTTTTTCGCTTCTCATCCTCTTCATGTTTTAAATACTGGTGCTCCTACCCATTTTGACTCTCGCACTCAGTCTCTCTCCTGCATTGATCTTTCTATCTGTTCCTCACCCATTACACTTGATTTGACATAGTCTGTTCTTCCAGATTTACATGATAGTGATCACTTTCGTATCCTTTTTATTTCTCCTACATATATCCTCTTCAAGGGGGGCTCCTTGGCATGGTGAAGAGGCTCTTGGTCTGAGGAATTAGACCTGTTGGTCTTCTTCCTCAGACCGAACCTAATTACCCCCCATTCTCCCCTCCCCTATCCCATCCTCCCCTTTCCCATCCTCCCCTTTTTCCATTCCTCCTCCTCCTCCCCACCCCTCCCTTTTGCCCTTCCTCTTTTTGGCCTTTGGGATTTCTCCCACAGGCACGCTAGTTCCTAGGTAGGGGACAGGACACCGGGGTCCATCCCATTCCGTTGAGGTTCTTGGCGGTGGCGTAGTTTGCCATGGAATCTGGATCACCTGGGGATGTCCCGATCCCTCTCCGGTATCCCAGAGTAGCTTTGGGTGTCTTTCGGGCAACGGGTGTATCTCTGGAAGCCACCTTTCAGATTCCGAGGGTGGTGGCCGAAGGAGGTATGCTTTGTGGCGGATATCCGGCCGCCCTCTCTTTTGTCCACCGAGGTAGCTTGGCAGATGTGAGGTTGCTATCCCGGATTGCTGGTTTACTGGCATGAAGGGTAGGGTATGGCACGGGTTCCATGCTGCATCTGCGCTACTAGCGATGCTGAGGTCCTCTTGGGCGCGGAGGGAGATTTCCGGCCCTTTCATTCCTCCTGGGAACTATTCCTCCCCGCTCCCCCCTTTTTTTTATTCTTTTTTTCTTTTTCTTTTCTTTTCTTCTTTCTTTTTTTTTCTTAAAAACAAAAAGCAAAGGAGTAACCTAACCATGGAGAACCCAATCCATGAACCCAGTACCCCCGGGCCCCTTCTTGATACCACACCCCATTCTGACCCTGCCTTGTGTTTAGACCGCTCTTCGGACACTCCTGATGCCCCTGTACCTCTTGCTGGTGCTGTTTCCTCACCCGCTTCAGGTACCGGGGCTTCGACTGACTCCTTCGATTTGTCTGAACTCCGCTCTCCTTTGACTATGCTTCCGGCTTCTCCCTCTGCGGTACGGCAATTTTCGAATCGCCTGCCCATTTCACGCCGGACCAACTCCGGTCCTACTCCTAAACGCCAACGTCAATCTCCTGATGATGCTCCTTCGTTACCTTTCCATTCTACTCGGAAAAGACCAACACGTCAAGCACTCCCTCTCCACGCTCAGTTTCGGACCACACAATGGATTAAATTCTTTACTTTAAGACCGACTTCTTCTGCCTACCTTTCTGACCATAGTATTGGCAAAGCGCTCCTGCGTCATGTTGGTAGAGATATTTCATTTCATGCTCTCAAGAGTGGTACGCGCATCGTCACTGTCCAGAATGCTACCCAAGCTCATGATCTTTCTCTCCTTTCGAATATCGATACTATTCCTATCACTATTGAAAAACATCTTTCTCTCAATTCTTGTAGTGGTACTGTTATTCTGCCCCATACCATAGTTCAACAGAATTTCCAGACATGTGGCACTGACATTCTTGAACAGCTGGACCTCTTCAAGGGGGGCTCCTTGGCGTGGTGAAGAGGCTCTTGGTCTGAGGAATTAGCCCTGTCGGTCTTCTTCCTCAGACCGAACCTAATTACCCCCCATTCTCCCCTCCCCTATCCCATCCTCCCCTTTTTCCATTCCTCCTCCTCCTCCTCACCCCTCCCTTTTGCCCTTCCTCTTTTTAGCCTTCGTGATTTCTCCCACAGGCGCGCTAGTTCCTAGGTAGGGGAAAGGACACCGGGGTCGATCCCATTCCGTTGAGGTTTCTTGGCGGTGGCGTAGTTTGCCGTGGAATCTGGATTGCCTAGGGATGTCCCGATCCCTCTCCGGTATCCCGGAGTAGCTTTGGGTGTCTTTTGGGCGACGGGTGTATCTCTGGAAGCCACCTTTCGGATTCCGGGGGTGGTGGCTGAAGGAGGTATGCTTTGTGGCGGATATCCGGCCGCCCTCTCTTTTGTCCACCGAGGTAGCTCGGCAGATGTGAGGTTGCTATCCCGGATTGCTGGTTTACTGGCATGAAGGGTAGGGTATGGCACGGGTTCCATGCTGCATCTGCGCTACTAGCGGTGTCGAGTCCTCTTGGGCGCGGAGGGAGATTTCCGGCCCTTTCATTCCTCCTGGGAACTATTCCTCCCCGCTCCCCCCTTTTTTTATTCTTTTTTTTGTTTTTATTTTCTTTTCTTCTTTCTTTTTTTTTCTTAAAAACAAAAAGCAAAGGAGTAACCTAACCATGGCAGCCCTAGTCCATGAAACCACTACCCCCGGGCCCCTTCTTGATACCGCACCCCATTCTGACCCTGCCTTGTGTTTAGACCACTCTTCGGACACTCCTGATGCCCCTGTACCTCTTGCTGGTGCTGTTTCCTCACCCGCTTCAGGTACCGGGGCTTCGACTGACTCCTTCGATTTGTCTGAACTCCGCTCTCCTTTGACTATGCTTCCGGCTTCTCCCTCTACGGTACGGCAATTTTCGAATCGCCCACCCATTTCATGCCGGACCAACTCCGGTCCTACTCCTAAACGCCAACGTCAATCTCCTGATGATGCTCCGTCGTTACCTTCCCATTCTACTCGGAAACGACCGACACGTCAAGCACTCCCTCTCCACGCTCAGTTTCGGACCACACAATGGACTAAATTCTTTACTTTAAGACCAACTTCTTCTTCTGCCTACCTTTCTGACCATAGTATTGCCAAAGCGCTCCTGCGTCATGTTGGCAGAGATATTTCATTTCACGCTCTCAAGAGCGGTACGCGCATCGTCACTGTCCAGAATGCTACCCAAGCTCATGATCTTTCTCTCCTTTCGAATATCGATACTACTCCTATCACTATTGAAAAACATCTTTCTCTCAATTCTTGTAGTGGTACTGTCATTCTGCCCCATACCATAGTCCAACAGAATTTCCAGTCATGTGGCAATGACATTTTTGAACAGCTGGAACTCCAGGATCTCCCAATCCTCAAAGTAGACACTTATGTCCTTCCTGCCCGGGGGCGGAGACGTTACCCTTGCAATGTGGCTCGTTTAACTTTTGACAGCCGAGAACTCCCGTCCTCTGTATATGTCGCGGGACATCGGTTACAAGTTCGAAAGGTGATACCTACACCGCAACAATGTAGAAATTGCTGGCGTTTTGGTCACCCAGCGAAATATTGCAGATCTATGGCCGAATGCCCAGTCTGTGGTGCCGACAACCATTCTAATACATCTTGCAGTCAACCTCCATCTTGCCTTAATTGTAATGAAGCTCACCCTTCGTACTCCCGCCGTTGCCAGGTCTACTTAAATGAACGTGAAATCCGTTGCCTCAAAGAGGCAGAAGGTCTCCCTTATGCTATGGCAGTTACTCATCTCCGCCTCCAAGGGAGACTACCCCGTGTTTCTTATTCTCGTGTTTCCAAACATCCCCCCACTTCTGGGGTCCCATCTTCTGCAGCCTCCTCTGTTGTTACCCCTCCCATAGCCATTACGGCATCTAATCCTTTTGCTGTCCTTGGCTCTGACGTCCCGACTACAACTCAGTCTGTTCTCACATCTTCGCGTCCTTCCTCACAAGCCCCAGTATCGACAAGACCTCGTACGACACCTAATACCAATCGCCCCTCTACTCAGAAGTCCAAAAAATCCACATTGCTCAAATCTTCTTTGCCCCTTCCTTCCCTTCTTCCACCTCCACACGTTACCTTTCCAGTCTCTGTACCTAGTTCTTCCCCTCTCTCTGGCTCTATTACAAGTGTGGAGATTCACCCTCCTCCTCGTACTATGCCTTCCACCCCCGTCCCCTCCCAAGTTTCTCCCTCTTCTGTCACCTCCCAGGTTTCTACCTCTTCTGTCCCCCCCCACACTTCATCTCCAGTCCCTTACACTTTTCCCTCCCCCTCTACTTTGGTACAGTCCATTACTGTCCCAATCTTTACTCACCCTCCTCCTCCTATCTCCAATATGGTTTCCCATACATCTTTGAATTCAGAAACACTTGAAGCCATTTCAGAATATATTGCAGAGACTAAACCTTCAATGGACACTGATTCACTTCCTGTTCCTTCTCTTCCCTCTCCTCCATCTTCACAACCCCATTCTTCGCAACGCTCCGTTCCTTCGCTACTTGAACATCTTCCAATGCCACCACACGTTGACTTTTCTAACCCCTCTAGTCCGTAGGTGCCTTTACCTACAGATTCCTGATATTTTCTTCATCGCCAATCATGGCCTATTTACAGTGGAATATCCGCGGCCTCAGGGGTAATCGGGGTGAGCTTCAGATGTTGCTTTCCAGGTTTTCCCCTGTTGGTGCTTGCTTACAAGAACCAAAATTACACTCGGCTGTTTTCCAACCTATCTCAGGCTATAATTTATTGTATTCTTCGGATCCTTTCTCAGATGGGACCTTTAATGAAAGTGCCCTTCTTCTACGCAATGATATTCCGTACTGTCAACTATTTGTCCATACCTCGCTGCATTACACTGCAGCCCGTATCCACTTGAATAAGTGGTTTACAATATGTTCTTTATATCTCTCTCCTTCTCGAGCATTTTCTATCCCAGACTTTGCCTTTCTTGTTTCATCCTTACCACCACCACTTCTGTTACTTGGTGATTTTAATGCCCACCATTTCCTCTGGGGGGGGTCTCATTGTGACTCACGTGGCATTCAGTTGGAGGCTTTTCTTGCCTCTCACCCCCTCCATGTTTTAAATACGGGTACTCCCACCCATTTTGATCCTCGTACTCATACTCTCTCTTGCATCGATCTATCAGTCTGCTCTTCCTCCACTGCACTAGACTTCACCTGGTCTGTTCTACCAGACTTACATGACAGCGATCATTTTCCGATCATTCTTACTTCTCCTTCCTATTCACCACCTTCCCGTAGGCCTCGCTGGCAATTTGATCGGGCAAATTGGGATCTTTACTCACACCTCACTGCTTTTAGTGAGGTTCCTTCTTCATCCTCCATTGATGAGCTCCTACACATCTTCTCGACATCAGTTTATACCGCAGCTTCTCATTCTATACCCCACACCTCAGGCAGGCATTCTCAGAAGTGCGTGCCTTGGTGGTCTCCTGCTTGTGCTCGTGCAGTACGTTTGAAACGTGCTGCATGGGGCAGGTACCGGTACAATAGAACCGCTGAGAGACTTGTTGATTTTAAGCAGAAGCGTGCGATCGCTCGCCGAGTCATCCGTGAAGCTAAACGCACTTGTTGGCGAGACTATGTTTCCACCATCACCTCTGCTTCTTCTATGAGTGCAGTCTGGAAAAAAGTGAGGAAATTGAGTGGTAAATACTCTCCTGACCCGGCTCCTGTTCTACGGGTCACTGGTGTTGATATAGCAAACCCTCTCGACGTTGCCATTGAACTTGGCACACATCTGGTCCGTATTTCCCGAGGGCTCCATCTATGCCCCTCGTTTCTTTCCTCAAAGTCTGCCAGAGAGTTAGTACCCTTGGACTTTTCTTCTCTCGGAGAAGAACAGTATAATGTGCCTTTTACACTTCAAGAACTGGAGGCAACGCTCTCAGCTTGCCGATCATCGGCAGCTGGGCCTGATGACATTCATATTCGTATGTTACAACATTTACATCGGTCAGCCCTTGTAGTCCTCTTACACCTCTTCAATCTTATTTGGGCACAAGGAGTTCTTCCCCAGCTGTGGAAATCTGCCATTGTTCTCCCTTTCCGCAAACCGGGTACTACAGGACATGATGCCTCCCACTATCGCCCCATCGCTCTTACAAGTGCAGTTTGCAAAGTGATGGAACGCCTCGTAAATCGACGTTTAATGTGGTATTTAGAGACTCACAACAGTCTCTCCGCTAGTCAATATGGCTTTCGTAAGGGTCGTTCTACCATAGACCCCTTACTACGCTTGGATACGTATGTTCGTAATGCCTTTGCGAATAATCACTCAGTTATTGCCATATTTTTTGACCTTGAGAAGGCATATGACACAACTTGGAGGTATAATATTTTGGCCCAGGCCCATTCCTTAGGCCTCCGAGGCAATCTACCATCCTTCCTTAAGAACTTTTTAACTGACAGACATTTCCGTGTTCGAGTCAATAATGTTCTTTCCCCGGACTTCGTCCAAGCTGAAGGTGTCCCTCAGGGATGTGTTCTAAGCACAACACTTTTTCTCCTTGCTATAAATGATTTGGCCTCTGTTCTTCCACCCAATATTTGGTCATCACTCTATGTTGATGACTTCGCTATTGCTTGTGCAGGCGCTGACTGTCACCTTATTGCAGTTTCTCTCCAGCATGCGGTCGACCGTGTTTCCACTTGGGCCACCACACATGGGTTTAAATTTTCAAGTACCAAAACTCACCAAATTACTTTCACTAGACGCTCTGTTATCTCCGATCATCCTTTGTATCTCTATGGCTCCCGTATCCCCGAACGTGATACAGTCAGGTTTCTAGGCCTTCTCTTTGACCGTCGGTTAACCTGGAAACCTCACATTACCTCTCTGAAGGCAACTTGTCACAGTCGGCTAAACCTTCTTAAAACCCTTGCTCATCTTTCCTGGGGAGCTGATCGTCGAACTCTGCTTCGCCTACATTCAGCCCTCGTTTTATCGAAACTCGATTATGGTGACCAGATTTATTCCGCGGCCTCTCCTGCTACTCTCTCTAGCCTTAACTCTATCCATCACCAAGGCTTACGTTTGTGCCTTGGTGCTTTTCGCTCTTCCCCTGTTGAGAGCCTCTATACAGAAGCAAATGTTCCATCCTTGTCTGATCGCCGTGATGCCCATTGCCTTCGTTACTATGTACGCTCTCACGATCTACACAATCCTTCCATTTATAGAATGGTCACCGATATTAGTAGACATTCTTTATTCGTTCGCCGCCCCTGTTTGCTCCGTCCCTTTTCTCTTCGCCTACTTTCACTCTTGTCTTCCCTTCAGTTACCACCTTTATATGTTCATGTAGCATCTCACTTTTCCCTACCCCCCTGGGAAGTTCCAGCTGTTCGGGTCTGTTCTTTCTCACTCCCTTGCTCGAAAGCTCAACTGCCTACGGTGGCTTCCCGCTCTCTTTTTCTTGATCACTTCCACTCTCATTCTCATGCCACCGCTGTGTACACAGATGGCTCTAAGTCTTCAGACGGCGTCGGATTCGCAGCAGTGTTTCCGGACAGCGTCGTACGAGGGCATTTACTATCTTCAGCTAGCATTTTTACTGCTGAACTGTATGCCATTCTTGCAGCACTTATTCGTATCGCATCTATGCCTGTGTCATCATTTGTAGTAGTCTCAGACTCCCTTAGTGCTCTACAGGCTATACGAAAATTTGATACATCTCATCCCCTAGTTCTCCGTATCCAACTTTGGCTACGCCGTATCTCTACCAAACATAAAGATATTGTTTTTTGTTGGGTCCCTGGTCATGTCGACGTACAGGGCAATGAACAGGCAGACACTGCTGCGCGGTCAGCAGTATATGACCTACCAATTTCCTATCGAGGTGTTCCATTTCTGGACTATTTTGCTGCAATAGCTACCCACCTTCGCACCCGTTGGCAACAACGTTGGTCAACTCTGCTCGGTAACAAACTTCATTCTATTAAACCGAGCATAGGTTACTGGCCGTCTTCTTGTCATCAGTGCCGAGGTTGGGAGACCACTCTCTCCCGCCTTCGCATTGGCCACACTCGTCTTACTCATGGGTATCTCATGGAGAGGCACCCTGTTCCTCTCTGTGAGCAGTGTCAAGTTCCAGTATCGATTAGCCACATTCTGTTAGACTGCCCTCTCTATCAACGAGCACGCAGAATTTACCTCCAACGTCGTCTTCGTTCTCCTACTCTCTCTTTACCTTCCCTTCTTGCTGATGGACCCTCCTTTAATCCTGACTCTCTCATTGACTTCTTGACAACGACTGATTTACTCCACAAACTCTGATGATACTTTTCGCACTCCCCTCAGCCCTTTCTGGTTCAGTCTCTTGCTGCCCTTTACCCTTTCACCATCCACTGCCCCGCTGTTATCCGTAACCTGTTGCTCATCCATCTCCCTTTTGCCACCTGATGCCCTCGCTTCCTTCCTGCCCTGCAGCGCTGTATAGTCCTTGTGGCTTAGCGCTTCTTTTTTGATTATAATAATAATAATAATTGAACAGCTGGAACTCCAAGGTCTCCCAATTCTCAAGGTAGACACTTATGTTTTTCCTGCCCGCGGGCAAAGACGATAGGTCACACTCTTAAGCTCGACACAGTGACTATGACAACACCAGCTGCCGACCTCATCGTCAGGATGCAAATATTCCTGGTTAAGGAACATTTTAAGCCCCATATATATCCCACCCAGACAGGTGGTGGCCAGTAGGTAGGGTGATGATACCCTTGCAATGTGGTTCGTTTAACTTTTGAGAGCTGTGAACTCCTATCCTCTGTTTATGTAGCAGGACATCGGTCACAAGTTCGGAAGGTGATCCCTACACCGCAACAGTGTAGGAATTGCTGGCGATTTGGCCACCCAACAAAATATTGCATATCTATAGCCGAATGCCCAGTCTGTGGTGCCGAAGACCATTCTAATACGTCTTGCAGTCGAACTCCCTCTTGCCTTAATTGTCATGAGGCTCACCCTTCGTACTCTCGCCGTTGCTAGGTCTACTTAAATGAGCGGGAAATTCGTTGCCTCAAAGAGGCAGAACGTCTCCCTTATGCTATAGTGGTTTCTCATCTCCGCCTCCAAGGGAGACTGCCCCGTGTTTCTTATTCTCGTGTTTCAAAGCGTCCCCCCACTTCTAGGGTCACATCTTCTGCAGCCTCCTCTGCGGTTGCCAGTCCCATATTCACTCCTGTATCTAATTCTTTTGCTGTCCTGGGCTCAGACGTCCCTACTTCAACTCCTCAGTCTGTCCTCACTTCTTCGTGTTCTCCCTCACAAACCCAGGTATCGACAATACCTCATACGACACCTCCTCCCAATCGTCCCTCTACTTCTCAGAAGTCCAAAAAATCTCCTTTAACCCCTCCTTCCTTTCATCCACCTCCACATTTTACCTTCCCGGTCTCTGTACCTGGGTCTTCCCCTTTCACTGGTTCTATTACAAGTGTGGAGGTTCATCCTCCTCCTCGTACTGTGCCTTCCTCCCCTGTCCCCTCCCAAGTTTCTTCCTCTTCTGCCACCTCCCAGGTTTCTGCCTCTTCTGTCCCCTCCCACACGTCTCCAGTTCCCTCCACCCTTTCACCCCCCCCCCTACCTTGGTACAGTCCATTACAGCTCCGATCTTTACTCAAACTACTACTCCTTCCTTCTCCAATATTGTCTCCCATATGACATCTCTGAACTCCGAAACACTTGAAGCAAAATGAATATATTGCAGAGACCAAACCATCAATGGACACTGATCCACCCTCTGTTCCTTCTCTTTCCTCTTCTCCATCTGCGCAACTCCTTTCTTCACAATGCACCGTTCCTTCGCTACTTAAACATTTTCCTTTGCCACTGCATGTGGACTTTTCTAACCCCTCTAGTCCGTAGGTACCCTTACCTGCGGATTTCAGGTATCTTTATCGTTGCCAATCATGGCCTATTTACAGTGGAATATTCGCGGCCTCGGGTAATCGGGGTGAGCTTCAGATGTTGCTCTCCCAGTTTTCCCCTGTTGGTGTTTGCTTACAGGAACCAAAATTACACTCTGCCGTTATCTATCCCATCTCAGGCTATAATTTATTGTATTCTTCAGATCCTTTTCCTGATGGGACCTTTAATGAAAGTGCCCTTCTTCTATGCACTAATATTCCGTACCGTCAGCTATTTGTTCGTAGTTCGCTGCATTACACAGCAGCCCGTATCCACTTGCATAGGTGGTATACACTCTGTTCTTTGTATCTCTCTCCTTCTCGGGCATTATCTATCCCAGATATTGCCTTTCTTGTTTCGTTATTACTGCCGCCACTTCTGTTACTTGGTGATTTTAATGCCCATCATTTCCTTTGGGGGGTCTCACTGTAATTCCCGTGGCATTCAGTTAGAGGCTTTTCTTGCTACCTACCCCCTCCATGTTTTAAATACAGGTACTCACACCCATTTTGATCCTCAGACTCATACTCTCTCTTGCATCGATCTCTCAGTCTGCTCTTCCTCCGCCGCATTAGACTTCACCTGGTCTGTTCTCCCGGATTTACATGACAGCGATCATTTTCCAATCATTCTTACTTCCCCTTCATATTCACCACCTCTTCATAACCCACGCTCACAATTTGATCAGGCAAATTGGAACTTTAACTCACAACTAACTGTTTTTAGTGAGGTTCCTTCTTCGTCCTCCATTGATGAGCTTTTACACCTCTTCTCGTCCTCCGTTTTAACCGCAGCTTCTCATTCTATACCCCAAACTTCGGGCAGGCATTCTCAGAAATGCGTGCCTTGGTGGTCTCCTGCTTGTGCTCGTGCAGTACGTTTGAAACACGCTGCGTGGGGCAGGTACCGGTACAATAGAACCACAGAGAGACTTCTTGATTTTAAGCAGAAGCGTGCGATCGCTCGCCGTGTCATCCGTGACACTAAATGCACTTGCTGGCGAGATTATATCTCCACCATCACCTCTGCTTCCTCTATAAGTGCAGTCTGGAAAAAAGTACGAAAACTGAGTGGTAAATATTCTCCTGACCCGGCTCCTGTTCTGCGGGTTGCCGGTGTTGATATAGCAAACCCACTGGATGTTGCCAATGAAATTGGCAATCATCTGGTCCGTATTTCTCAGGGGCTCCATCTATGCCCCTCGTTTCTTTCCTCAAAGTCTGCCAGAGAGTTAGCACCCTTGGACTTTTCTTCTCAGAGAAGAACAGTATAATGTGCCTTTTACACTTCAGGAACTGGAGGCAACGCACTCAGCTTGCCGATCATCGGCAGCTGGGCCCGACGACATTCATATTCGTATGCTACAACATTTACATCAGTCAGCCCTTGCAGTCCTATTACGCCTTTTCAATCTTATTTGGTCACAGGGAGTTCTTCCACAGCTGTGGAAATCTGCCATTCTTCTCCCTTTCCGCAAACCGGGTACTACGGGACATGAAGCCTCCCACTATCGTCCCATTGCTCTTGCCAGTGCAGTTTGCAAAGTGATGGAACGCCTGGTAAATAGACGTTTAGTGTGGTATTTAGAGACACGCAACAGTCTCTCCACTCGTCAATATGGCTTTCGTAAGGGCCGTTCTACCATAGACGCTTGGATACATATGTTCGTAATGCCTTTGCGAGTAACTACTCAGTTATTGCCATATTTTTCTGACCTTGAGAAGGCATATGACACAACTTGGAGGTATAATATTTTGGCCCAAGCCCATTCCTTAGGCCTTCGAGGCAATCTACCATCCTTCCATAAGAACTTTTTAACTGACAGACATTTCCGTGTTCGGGTTAATAATGTGCTCTCCCCGGACTTTATCCAAGCTGAAGGTGTCCCCCAGGGATGTGTTCTGAGCACAACACTTTTTCTCCTTGCTATAAATGATTTGGCCTCTAGTCTTCCATCCAATATTTGGTCATCACTCTATGTTGATGACTTTGCTATTGCATGTGCAGGTGCTGACTGTCCCCTCATTGCAGTTTCTCTCCAACATGCGGTCGACCATGATTCCACTTGGGCCACCACACATGGGTTTAAATTTTCCAGTACCAAAACTCGCCAAATTACTTTCACTAGACGCTCTGTCATCTCCAATCATCCTTTGTACCTCTATGGCTCCTGTATCCCTGACCGTGATACAGTCAGGTTTCTAGGCCTCTTTGACCGTAGGTTATCCTGGAAATCTCACATTACCTCTCTGAAGGTAACTTGTCACAGCCGGCTGAACCTTCTTAAAACCCTTGCTCATCTTTCATGGGGAGCCGATCGTCGCACTCTCCTTCGCTTACATTCCGCCCTCATTTTATCGAAACTTGATTATGGTGACCAGATCTATTCAGCAGCCTCTCCTGCTACTCTCTCTAGCTTTAACCCTATTCATCACCAAGGATTGTGTTTATGTCTTGGTGCTTTTCGCTCTTCCCCTGTTGAGAGCCTCTATACAGAAGCGAATGTTCCATCCTTATCCGATCGCCGTGATGCCCATTGCCTTCACTACTATGTACACTCTCATGATCTCCGCAATCCTTCCATTTATAGAATGGTCACCGATATTAGTAGACATTCTTTATTTGTTCGCCACCCCTGTTTGCTCCCTCCCTTCTCCCTTCGCCTTCATTCGCTCTTGTCTTTTCTTCAATTACCACCTTTCTATGTTCATGTAGCATCTCACTTTTCCCTACCCCCCTGGGAAGTTCCAGCTGCTCGAGTCTGTTCTTTCTCACTCCCTTGCTCGAAAGCCCAACTGTCTACGGTACCTTCCCTCTCTCTTTTTCTTGACCACTTCCACTCTCATTCTCATGCCATTGCAGTGTACACAGATGGCTCTAAGTATTCTGACGGCATAGGATTCGCAGTAGTGTTTCCGGACAGCGTCGTACGAGGGCATTTACTATCTTCGGCTAGTATCTTTACTGCTGAATTGTATGCCATTCTTGCAGCACTTATCCGTATTGCATCTATGCCTGTGTCATAATTTGTGGTTGTCTCAGACTCACTTAATGCTTTACAGGCTATACAGAAATTTGATAAACCTCACCCCTTAGTCCTCCGTATCCAACTGGCTACACCGCATCTCTTCCAAGCATGAAGATACTGTTTTTTGTTGGGTCCCTGGTCATGTTGACGTACAGGGCAATGAGCAGGCAGACACTGCTGTGCAGTCAGCAGTACATGACCTACCAGTTTCATATAGAGGTGTTCCATTTACGGACTATTTTGCTGTAATAGCTACCCACCTTCACACCCGTTGGCAACAACGTTGGTCTACTCTGCTCGGTAACAAACTTCAATCTATTAAACCGAGTATAGGTTACTGGCCGTCTTCTTGTCACCAGTGTCGAGGTTGGGAGACTACTCTCTCCCATCTTCGCATTGGCCATTTTATTTTATTTTATAATTTGCAGCATACATACAGAGGTACAAAAAAATACAGGTAAGAATAGCATGCCAAAGCCACTTATATGCATAGCATTGCGGGCCATACTCGTCTTACTCATAGTTATCTCTTGGAGAGGCGCCCTGCTCCTCTCTGTGAGAATTGTCAGGTTCCATTATCGGTTCGCCACGTTCTATTAGACTGCCCACTTTATCAACGAGCACGCAGAATATACCTTCGTCGTCTTTGCTATGCTGCTTTCTCTTTACCTTCCCTTCTCGCTGATGGACCCACCTTTCATCCGTACTCTCTCATTGACTTTTTGACAACAACTGACTTACTTCACAAACTCTGATGATACCTTCAGCCCTTTCTTCCTCAATCTCTTGCTGCCCTCTACCCCTGCACTATCCCCTGCCCCGCTGTTTTCTGTAACCTACTGATCATCCCTCCCCCCTTCTGCCACCCAATACTCTTGCTTTCTTCCCTACCCTGCAGCGCTGTGTAGCCCTTGTGGCTTAGCGCTTCTTTTTTATTATAATAATAATAATAATTACTAGTTGTATTCCATTCTGTCATTTCATACAAAGAAACAGCCAGTGAAACCATAACTAACCTAGAAAAGACCTCAAAATAACTGTTTTATACCAAGCTCAAAGTCAGAGGTTTGCTCTGCCAGTCATTCACTGTGTGGAGAGAGATGCTTTTTTATTCTGTGCACATCCACCACACAGACCCATTCTCTCATACCATGGTCAGAATTTATGAAACTGCATATTTGAGGGCACTTTCCTTAAAGCAGTACACTGAATGTACTTGTAGCCACCATTAAAATTTGGTTATGTTTGTTATAGGTGAACAAGTTTTAGAAGTGCTATACAGTTGCATCTTCTGTCATAAATGATAAGAAAGCCATGGACAGGACAAGGTAAAGGAAGCTTCCATTGTAAGTTATAGTCTGTGGTCTCAACAGTTTGTACAGTGTTGGCAGGAAGCTGAGGAGGGAGCTGTGGCTTCAGATGTTAGATTTTAGAGATACAGAGAATGCAGTCAAAACAGTTGGCAGTGTCACACGGTGAAAGTTAACAAAATGATCACTAGATGAGGATGTAGTTCCAGGAAGTAATAGTTTAGTACTTTTTTGTGACTACACTCCTTGTTAGCTGGTCTGTTCCTCAGTTATGATGCTACCCTTGGTCATTAGCATCCCTCAGCCTTTTGGCACTGTGGTCCATGTGGGTTGAGCACATTTTGTGAATGTAATAATTGTGATTACAATATAATAAAGAAGTAACAGTTTGACTGAACATCATGTCTTAAATGCTGTATAAGGTGAAGCTTGAGGCTTTCCTATACAAATGGCAGTAGATTTAATAACTTAATGGAAGAAGTTGAAATTTAAGAGTTAAATCTGCTTCTGCTCTATAAAGAAGTTGTTTGAAACATCCAAAATGCAGCCAAGCAGAAGCCCATTGCACCTTTTTTTTTAAGTCGACTCTTCTTCCACCTCAGCCTCCTGCAGAAACTACTGTACATTCTGATGCATCATCCAAGGATGATTCCAAACAGGAATGTTCTGACTTCTCCAACATTATTACCAACATAACCTTGCAGTATCACCAAAGGTAAGTGCACATTTCTTTCCACACTTACCTGAGAAAAACTTAATGTGGATTGGATTACCTACTTCCCTGAAAGAGAGAAATGGTTATTTTCTCACTGCAGTTATGTACTTTTATATATTTCTTAAAATGTAACTAGGGTGTAAGAATATTATTCTATGTTTGGTGTTTACTGGAAAAGGAAATGGGAAGTATGCTATCTAAGATAGTAATGTTATCTGCTTTATTGCAAAAGATTAAAAGCCATTATTCTGTATAATCTGACAATTGTATTGTGCAGGTCATACAAAAATGAGAAAGTAAAATTGTAAAAGAATAATTACACAGTTGTAAGAAAAATACAGAAAAAATGAAACCTGTGATAGTACATAAAGACCCAAACCCCAAATTTGATTAGTTCAAACAAGCCAGAATTTAATGTCAAGATAAAGAGGGAGGGAAATTAAAATTAATAGAAAAAGGAAGTCTGCCAAATATTCACTTAATTTTGTCGGGATAATAGTAACAAAGATTAGATAAAATCTCCCCAAACAAAGAAAGCCGTGTATAAAATACTAAGTACAAAACTCAAGAGTATATTTAACCCTTAAACTGTCCAAACATATATCTGCATTGACATACGTAGCACTCCAAATGTAGATCTACGTTTGGACACTTTAAGGGTTGAAGAAAATGTATAAAGCAGACCACTGCTCACTGAAATATTTATAAGTAGAAACACTAGTAATGAAAATTGATAAAAACAAAACAGTAGAACCAGATGAGTATTACTCTGGGTCTAAAGTTTCATGTAGAATTAAGCTATCCAGAAAGAATGAAAAGGCACAATACTCTAACTGGAACAATACAAATAATGTGTGACTAGTTAATGGTCCAAGTTGAACTGAAACTGTGTCAAGTTTGTTTCCTGTACATGTACTTGGGTTATTTGTACATAAATTATCCACTCTGGATAATATTTTGTACTACATAAAGGTCAGCTGAGATAAATGAAAATAATTAAACATTGTGCCAATATTTAATTAAAAAGTGACAAAAAAAAACTTTTAAATTATGAATTTTTTTTTTTCCAACACTGAAACAGCCATATGTTGAATGAAAACGTATCAAACAACGTGGCTTTTTATCCATAAAATTCATTAGATCTAATCTTAAATATTGCACTATAGTAACCCCTCAAGTTAGGTGCTTTGAGTCCAGTAAAGAGCTTGTGATTCAGTGATTTGGAATTAATCTGCCCTTTCTGGGATTCAACTTGATTATCCCTGTTTCTACAGGTTTAGCACTCCCCATGAATGAGAGTAATAATAATAATGGATTCAGCTGTCATAATCATTAGATCAAAATGAATGGAAAGACTGCATTTAAAAAAATTATTCAGTCTTAGTCTTAAATCTAATTAGGAAAATACAAAATAAAAGATGAATAAAAGGCCAACCTAAAATGACCAAAATATAATGTGTACCTTTCGGCATAGTTTGCCAAAAGGAATAAATATTGTGTTTGTAAAATGTTTGAAGAGGACATCAAAAATATTGTGAGGTAGGGAGTTGAAATCACATTAACTTTGGAAAAATTTTAACACGTTAATTTTTTTTCAGGGAATGAGCAACATCCTTAAGGTTTACTATACTAATAGCAGGAGTGTAAGAAATAAGATAGATGAGCTAAGATTAATTGCAAGTGCAGGAGACATAGATATTATTGCTATAACAGAGACCTGGCTCAATCTGAAAGATAGAGAGATGCCCTCTGAATGTCACATACAAGGCTATAAATTATTCCACACTGACAGGGTCAACAGGAAAGGTGGTGGAGTAGCGATGTATGTCAGAGACAATTTAAATTGTTGTGTTAGACAAGATATTAAATTAGAAGCGTCAGCCACTGAATCTGTTTGGTTACAGCTTCTCGAGGGCCGAGAAAAACTAATTTTGGGTGTGATTTACAGGGCCCCAAATCTTGATAGGGAGTGCAGTAAACTTCTATGGGACGAAATTCGTAAGGCATCTACATACGAAAATGTTGTGCTAATGGGAGATTTCAACTATAGACAGATTGACTGGAGCAATTTGACAGGAAATTTAGAGTCAGGTGACTTTCTTGATACGATCCAGGATTGTTTTTTAAAACAGTTTGTGACAGAGCCAACTAGGGGAAATAACCTCCTTGACTTGGTTCTTGCCAGTAGGGAAACACTAATTAATAATCTTGAGGTTAATGATGAGCTTGGGGAAAGTGATCACAAATCACTCAGTTTTAATATATCATGGAATTCCCCTAATAATGGCAATCAAGTCTCCGTCCCTGACTTTCGCTTGGCTGATTTCATAGGACTGAAAAATTACTTAGGTGGGCTGAACTGGAATGACCTGACTAAGGGTCAGGTAGGTGGTGATGGTTGCCGATATGATGCTTTCCAGGGCATAGTTCTAGCTGCTCAGTCAAATTATGTTCCAAATAGGGAAATCAGATCAAACAAAAATGATCCTAAATGGATGAACAATAGATTAAAATATCTGATTGGTCAAAAGAGAGGCATATATAGGCAAATCAAAAGAGGAGAGGGGCAATTGAGAAATCGATATATTCAGTTAAAGAGAGAAATAAAAAAGGGAATTAGAAAAGCAAAAAGAGATTATGAGGTTAAAGTTGCAAGAGAATCGAAGACTAACCCATAAGGATTCTTTCAGGTATACAGAAGTAAGATCAGGGACATGATAGGCCCACTCAAAAGTTCCTCGGGTCAGCTCACTGACAGTGATAAGGAAATGTGTAGAATTTTTAACACATACTTCCTCTCAGTTTTTACACAGGAGGATACCAGCGATATTCCAGTAATGATAAATTATGTAGAACAGGACGATAATAAACTGTGTACTATTAGGGTCACAAGTGACATGGTCCTTAGGCAAATAGATAAATTAAAACCTAACAAATCCCCAGGCCCTGATGAACTGTATGCAAGGGTTCTAAAGGAATGTAAAGAGGAGCTTAGCACACCTTTGGCTAATCTTTTCAACATATCACTACAAACTGGCATGGTGCCAGATAAGTGGAAAATGGCAAATGTGATACCTATTTTTAAAACAGGTGACAGGTCCTTAGCTTCGAACTATAGACCAATAAGCCTAACCTCCATAGTGGGAAAATTTATGGAATCAATAATTGCCGAGGCAGTTCGTAGCCACCTTGAAAAGCATAAATTAATCAACGAATCTCAGCATGGTTTTACAAAGGGGCGTTCCTGCCTTACGAATTTATTAACTTTTTTCACTAAGGTATTTGAGGAGGTAGATCATGGTAATGAATATGATATTGTGTATATGGACTTCAGTAAGGCTTTTGACAGGGTCCCACATCAGAGACTATTGAGGAAAATTAAAGCACATGGAATAGGAGGAGAAATTTTTTCCTGGATAGAGGCATGGTTGACAAATAGGCAGCAGAGAATTTGCATAAATGGGGAGAAATCAGAGTGGGGAAGTGTCACGAGCGGTGTTCCACAGGGGTCAGTGTTGGGCCCCCTGCTGTTCACAATCTACATAAACGACATAGATGAGGGCATAAAGAGCGACATCGGCAAGTTTGCCGATGACACCAAAATAGGCCGTCGAATTCATTCTGACGAGGACATTCGAGCACTCCAGGAAGATTTGAATAGACTGATGCAGTGGTCGGAGAAGTGGCAGATGCAGTTTAATATAGACAAATGCAAAGTTCTAAATGTTGGACAGGACAATAACCATGCCACATATAAACTAAATAATGTAGATCTTAATATTACGGATTGCGAAAAAGATTTAGGAGTTCTGGTTAGCAGTAATCTGAAACCAAGACAACAGTGCATAAGTGTTCGCAATAAAGCTAATAGAATCCTTGGCTTCATATCAAGAAGCATAAATAATAGGAGTCCTCAGGTTGTTCTTCAACTCTATACATCCTTGGTTAGGCCTCATTTAGATTATGCTGCACAGTTTTGGTCACCTTATTACAGAATGGATATAAATTCTCTGGAAATGTACAAAGGAGGATGACAAAGTTGATCCCATGTATCAGAAACCTTCCCTATGAGGATAGACTAAGGGCCCTGAATCTGCACTCTCTAGAAAGACGTAGAATTAGGGGGGATATGATTGAGGTGTATAAATGGAAGACAGGAATAAATAAAGGGGATGTAAATAGTGTGCTGAAATAGCACACAGACTTGAGTCCTGCCCATTTCCCACAGTAACTTAAACTGCAAGAAGATTTATGTAGATAAATGAAGATATATATGCCTTCTACAGTATTGCAAATACTTGAAAGTAAAAACAAGCCCAATGGTGATTAGTGATGGTAATAAAATTCAAAAAACATAACTCATAGATTTGGGCGATTATGAGGAAGATTGACTACAAAATCACATTCAGTAAATAAAGTATATGATACTAGGTCAGGATATCATTGTCCATGGTGCCTGGTTTTGGATCACACCTAAATTGGAGTAAAGCTGTTAAGAAACCCAGGAAACCTAGTTAGTGTTTATTGAATGTAAGTAGGAGTTGTAGGTCAATAGTTTTGCAATTTAAATATAAATTTCACCATATAATCATTCAGTGATATTAATACATCACAAGGATGAATACAGTTAAGCAGCTATCAACTACAGTAGTGTGCATATTAATTGGGACTGATAAAATAAGAAATTTATTTGAAAAATTAAATAATTTAAAAAATACATGGGAATGATATGACATAATTGATTTAATAGGACATGTGATTATTCTGCTTTAATAAACATTGCTATATGCTTTGGCATAGAATCAACCAATGTTCAACACATTTTGGCAAGTTCTTCGTCTTGATACCAGTTAGCTTCTCCACAGTTGGACAATCCTGTTTCATGACCCTGTGTTTGGTTATTGTCCATAGATTCTCAATTAGGTTGAAGTCAGGAGAGTTTTCAGGCCAATTTAGAATGCTTAGCTCACACTCTTCCAGAAAAATGCTGATATTCTTTGAAGTGTAGCATAGAGCAAGATCCTGCTGGAAAATGCCTTCATCAGGAAGGTCTATCAACAATGGGAAGCAAATGAGTTGCCAGGATTGCTTTGTATTTATCACTGTTCATCATTCCCTCGCAGCGCTGTATAGCCCTTGTGGCTTAGCGCTTCTTTTTTATTATTATAATAATAATAATAATCATTCCCTCAACATTAACAAGCCATCCAGGGCCTTTAGTAGTAAAACTGCCCCAAAACATCTTAGGTGGGTTTTTTGGCACTTGCTGAATGTGTCCATTTTGAAGAGATTTGCCTTTGCTCCGTGAATCTTTCAATACCTACTTCCTCTCAGTTTTTACTCAGGAAGATACTAGCGAAATTCCAGAAATAATAAATTAAGTAGAACAGGACAATAATAAACTACGCACAATTAGGGTAACTAGTGACATGGTCCTCAGACAAATAGAAAAAATTAAAACCTAACAAATCCCCAGGCCCTGATGAACTGTTTGCAAGGGTTTTAAAGGAACATAAAGAGGAACTTAGCATACCTTTGGCTAATCTTTTCAATATATCACTACAAAATGGCATAGTGACAGGCAGGTGACAGGTCTTTATATTCAAACTATAGACCAAGCCTTACTTCCATAGTTGGTAAATTTATGGAATCAATAATTGCCGAAGCAATTCGTAGCCATCTTGAAAAGCACAAATTGATTATTGAATCTCAGCACAGTTTTACAAAGGAGCATTCCTGTCTTATAAATTTACTAACTTTTTTCACTAAGGTATTTGAGGAGGTAGATCATGGTAATAAATATGATATTGTGTATATGGACTTCAGTAAGGCTTTTGATAGTTCCACATCAGAGATAATTGAGGAAACTTAAGGCACACAGAATAGGAGAAATTTTTTCCTGGGTAGAGGCATCATTGACAAATAGGCAGCAGAGAGTTTGCATAAATGGGGACAGAATTGGGGCATGTCACAAGTGGTGTTCCACAGGGGTCAGTGTTGGGTCCCTTGTTGTTCACAGTCTACATGAACGACATAGATGAGGGAATAAATAGTGATATAAGCAGATTTGCTGATGACACCAAAATAGGCTGTCTAATTCATTCTAATGAGGACATTAGAGCACCAGGATGATTTGAATAGACTGGTGCAGTGGTTGGAGAAGTAGCAGATGCAGCTTAACCCTTTCAGGGTCCGTCCCGTAGATCTACGGCTTTACGTTCAGGGTCCAAACCGTAGATCTACGCCATGAGCTCAGCTCACTCTGATAAACTGCGAGTGGTACATTTGGGCCTAGATATGAGAGAATACATCTATGTGGTATGTGTGCACCACATAAAACAGATCCTGCAGCACACTGTGTATAATGAGAGAAAAAAAATGAAATCATGATTTTTCGATTAAAACAGCAACTTTGCAGTGTTTTTTCGTATGTTTTTTATAGTTGTATTTGCGATTTCTTGGTCTCATTTGATAGAATGGAAGACATATTACAGAAATAGAGATGATTTTGATTGGTTTTAGCACTGGAAATGGCTTGAAACTGAGCTCAAAGTAGCAGAAATGTTAAATTTTTGCCGATATTCAAGAGTAAACAAACGACCTCACACGTCTAATACACGCCAGCTGGTGGGTCTAATATACATTCACAAATATGGTGATGATATTTATACAATTATTACAGTATTGCATAACAGTAAATCTTCTATTTTTTGGTGTGAATAAAAATTCATTATGCGAATAAAAAATAAAAATGGAATTTATTTGTAAAGCCTCAAAACATAACTAATGAACAGAGGAAATGTTAGTTTAGTGCCAGGAATGCCTACATTGTTCATTCTGGACCCTATTTTGAAATTGGAATATTTTGAACTTTGTGTTAAATTGGCCAAATTAACAATTTCCGATCACTTTATTTTGTAGTTGAAATAGTTGACTTGGCAATTTCTTGTGCTCAATCGATAGAATAGAAGTAATACTAGTGAAATAGCTAAGAATTTGGTTGATTGGAATAATGTAATTGGCCTAAAATGGGAGTCAAAGTCGGCAAAATCGCCGATTCGTAAATATCGCTGACACATCAAAATTCGCGAGAGCATAATTTCGTCAATTTTCCACCAAATTACGTACTTTTTGTTTTGTTACCTTCACAAAAAGATTCTCTACGATTTCATAAGAAAAAATAACAAATTTTTTTTTTGAAAATTCTTGGACACTGGTGCGTGACTCCAGATTTGGGCCTTGGACCCTGAAAGGGTTAATATAGACAAATGCAAAGTTCTAAATGTTGGACAGGAAAATAACCATGCCTCATATAAACTAAATAATGTAGATCTTAATATTACGGATTGCGAAAAGGATTCAGGCGTTCTGGTTAGCAGTAATCTGAAACCAAGACAACAGTGCATAAGTGTTCACAATAAAGCTAACAGAATCCTTGGCTTCATAGCAAGAAGTATAAATAATAGAAGTCCTCAGGTTGTTCTTCAACTCTATATATCTTTGGTTAGGCCTCATTTAGATTATGCTGCACAGTTCTGGTCACAGTATTACAGAATGGATATAAATGCACTGGAAAACTTACGAAGGAGGACGACAAAATTGATCCCATGTATCAGAGATCTTCCCTATGAGGATAGACTGAGGGCCCTGAATCTGCACTCTAGAAAAGCGTAGAATTAGGGGGGGTTATGATTGAGGTATATAAATGATCATTAGGTCAGTGAGCTTAAGGTCACTAGGTCAGTGAGCTTAAGGTCACTAGGTCAGTGAGCTTAAGGTCACTAGGTCAGTGAGCTTAAGGTCACTAGGTCAGTGAGCTTAAGGTCACTAGGTCAGTGAGCTTAAGGTCACTAGGTCAGTGAGCTTAAGGTCACTAGGTCAGTGAGCTTAAGGTCACTAGGTCAGTGAGCTTAAGGTCACTAGGTCAGTGAGCTTAAGGTCACTAGGTCAGTGAGCTTAAGGTCACTAGGTCAGTGAGCTTAAGGTCACTAGGTCAGTGAGCTTAAGGTCACTAGGTCAGTGAGCTTAAGGTCACTAGGTCAGTGAGCTTAAGGTCACTAGGTCAGTGAGCTTAAGGTCACTAGGTCAGTGAGCTTAAGGTCACTAGGTCAGTGAGCTTAAGGTCACTAGGTCAGTGAGCTTAAGGTCACTAGGTCAGTGAGCTTAAGGTCATCAGGTCAGTGAGCTTATGGTCGCTAGGTCAGTGAGCTTAAGGCCGCTAGGTCAGTGAGCTTAAGGCCGCTAGGTCAGTGAGCTTAAGGCCGCTAGGTCAGTGAGCTTAAGGCCGCTAGGTCAGTGAGCTTAAGGCCGCTAGGTCAGTGAGCTTAAGGCCGCTAGGTCAGTGAGCTTAAGGCCGCTAGGTCAGTGAGCTTAAGGCCGCTAGGTCAGTGAGCTTAAGGCCGCTAGGTCAGTGAGCTTAAGGCCGCTAGGTCAGTGAGCTTAAGGTCGCTAGGTCAGTGAGCTTATGGTCGCTAGGTCAGTGAGCTTAAGGTCGCTAGGTCAGTGAGCTTAAGGTCGCTAGGTCAGTGAGCTTAAGGTCGCTAGGTCAGTGAGCTTAAGGTCGCTAGGTCAGTGAGCTTAAGGTCGCTAGGTCAGTGAGCTTAAGGTCGCTAGGTCAGTGAGCTTAAGATCACTTGGTCAGTGAGCTTAAGGTAACTAGGTCAGTGAGCTTAAGACGGTAGGAGAATTGGACTTGCCTCGCATAGGCCAGTAGGCCTGTAGCAGTGTTCCTTCTCATGCTCTTATGATATGTACCCATGTACGTACTTCAAAATGTGCCTCATCTGAAAATGACTTTCTCCATTCAGCTGTCGCCCATCCCTTATGATCGAGTGTCCACTGCAGCTGTTTTTTCTTCATAGCAGCAATCATTAATTGTTTCTTTACCAGTTTTCTGGCAGTTCTGCAAGCTTCGAGGACCCTTCATCAAATTGTTGAAGAATCAACATTTATACCAGATGAAGCCAAATCTTTTTCTAGATCTTTGCTGGTTTTCTTGGAATCCTTCACACTATTTCTTATAACCCTGTCATCACGAGGGGCTGTCTTGTGTTTTCTTCCACATCTTCATTGATGCAGCACTCCATAATCACCAGTTTTGTCAGTTCTCTTCACAAATCTACCTACAGTTTACTTTCTAGGCTCAAAAATTTTGGCAATCTGTCTGATATTCAAATCAGCATGTTTTCTAAGAGCTACAATATTTTCATGCTTCCTCAGTGCAACATCTATCATGAATTTCAGCAGTAATCTTGAAATGAAGGGGATATTTTGGCAAAATCACAGTCATTCACGGAGCACACTTGCAGCCTTACAGAACAACAGTTGTAGCACTGAAGAGAGTCGCCGACTAACACCACATCTGGATGGTTGCCAGAAGTTGATAACAAACTTCTGAAAAGAAAAGAACCCAAACTACATTAATTAAGCTGGAGACCTGAGACATACAGTATTATGAGATAATCACAAAATTTCCTCCTGTCCCAATTAATTTGCACACAGCAGTATGAATAAAACACAGCAAATGTATACTGTTATACCAAGTTATTTTAATCAGCATTAGTTAAAAATCCCATTATGTTGGTAATGTTAAGAGGACTACTAGAAGTTCCTTAAGATCCCAAAGGCACCTCGATTAACCATGAAAGCTAAAATGGCTAAAGCATTGGGCAGTTAATGTGTGTTATACGGTCAATGATATACCATAAGTTGTGTGGCACAACTAACGGTTCACGACCTTCATGTTTCATATAGGAGTATTCCATTCTCAGACTATTTTGTTGTAATCTCAAACTACCTTTGCAACCATTGACAACAATGTTGCTCCGAGTTGATTCATAATGAATTACATTCTATCGAGCCATGTTCAGGATTTTTTTTTTTTATCATTGATGTTATGGTTGAGAGACCACATTTTCCCATCTTTGCATTAGGCACATACATCTCACTCATGTGTATCTCGTGGAAAGGCACCCTGTTCCACTCAGAGTTGTCAGGTTCTAATTTCAGTTTGCCATATTCTATTAGACTGTACAGTCTACGAACGAGCACTCAGGATTTACCTTCAACATCATCACCGCTCTGCCGCCCATACTTTATTGTCCCTCCTTATTAACAGTCCCACCTTTGACACAGACTCCTTTTGTCTTTTTGACAGCAGTAGATTTATTACACACCTTCGATTATAGTACTACCTCGAGTTAGGAACCTTATTCGTTCCAGAAGACTGTTAGGCTGTTCGAGTGCCGATACCGAACGAATTTCTTCGCATAAGGAATAATGTAAATTAGTTTAGTCTGTTTCAGACCCCCAAAAATACTTACAAAGGCACTTACAATTTTTTTTTTTTTAACAAGTCGGCCGTCTCCCACCGAGGCAGGGTGACCCAAAAAAAAAAGAAAAAAAAAATCCCCATTAAGAAAATACTTTCATCATTCAACACTTTCACCTCACTCACACACAATCACTGTTTTTGCAGAGGTGCTCAGAATACAACAGTTTAGAAGTATATACAGTACGTATAAAGATACACAACGTATCCCTCCAAACTGCCGATATACCAAACCCCTCCTTTAAAGTGCAGGCATTGTACTTCCCATTTCCAGGACCCAAGTCCGGCTGTATAAAATAACCGGTTTCCCTGAATCCCTTCACTCAGAGATACCCTGCTCACACTGCAACAGCTCGTCAGGTCCCAAATAACATTCAATTCCATTCACTCCTATCTAACATGCTCACGCACGCTTGTTGGAAATCCATGCCCCTCGCTCACACAACCCCCTTTACCCCCTCCCTCCAACCCTTTCGAGGACGACCCCATACCCCGCCTTCCTTCCCCTACAGATTTGTACGCTCTCCATGTCATTCTACTTTGATCCATTCTCTCTAAATGACCAAACCACCTTAACAACCCCTCTTCAGCCCTCTGACTAATACTTTTATTAACTCCACACCTTCTCCTAATTTCCACACACTGAATTTTCTGAATAATATTTACACCACACATTGCCCTTAGACAGGACGTCTCCACTGCCTCCTTACAAAAATACACTTACATAATTGTTCAAGTTGGGAGCTGTTCGAAACTTGAGGTACCACTGTACTTCCTTGAGCACTCCTCTCTGCCCTTACTTACTCTGCCTCTTATACTCTCCACCCTTGCTGGTCTCACGTCAAGCATATTAAATAGTTAACATACCCTATCCTGCAGTACTGTTTAACCTTTGTGGGTTTAGTACTTAATTTTTTATTCTAATAATTATAATGGCACAAGTTTTAAGATTTGCCAGCTATCTTTTATCATGAAACAGCAACAATCCTGCTAACCCTGCAAACAATTATCATACACCTGCCATTTGTAGTGGATGTTACTACCTACCTGGGTGGCTACTCTTTACCATTTTATTACCATAGTATTAGCAAAGTTGACAACAACTGACTTACTTCACAAATTCTGATACCTTCAGCCCTTTCTACTTCAATCTCTTGCTACCCTCTACCCCCGTACTATCCCCTGCCCCGCTGTTTTCTGTAAACTGCTGATCATCCCTCCTCCCTTCTGCCATCCAATACCCTCGCTTCCTTCCCTACCCTGCAGCGCTGTATAGCCCTTGTGGCTTAGCGCTTCTTTTTGATTATAATAATAATAATTAGCAAAGTTGAAAATAACCTTCAGACATATGCAGATGGTTAAAGGTTATAAACATGGCAACAAAAGTTACATCCAAATGTAAATTAAATGAAAAGTGAGCAGTGGATGGGATTTGCATGTTGAATCCTTGAGCATAGCTTAAAATTCTCTGTCAAAAGACTGATTCTCGAACATTCACTTAAATATAGTGTTGTTCCACATTCCCTGTCGTTCCTTTATGGGAGTTTAGTGCCAGTTTTGATTATAATAATTCCTTTATGGCTCCTGATATGACTACAAATACAAAATTTTTCTGCCTCATTGAAACTCATGAACAGTCAGTCTTTCCTCAGACTTGACAAATTTTACACCCCTGACTGTCTTATCTTCATGATGACCTCTTCAAGGGGGGCTCCTTGGCGTGGTGAAGAGGCTCTTGGTCTGAGGAATTAGACCTATCGGTCTTCTTCCTCAGACCGAACCTAATTACCCCCCAATCTCCCCTCCCCTATCCCATCCTCCCCATCCTCCCCTTTTTCCTTTCCTCCTCCTCCTCCCCACTCCTCCCTTTTGCCCTTCCTCTTTTTGTCCTTTGGGATTTCTCCCACAGGCGCGCTAGTTCCTGGGTAGGAGAAAGGACACCGGGGTCCATCCCATTCCGTTGAGGTTTCTTGGCGGTGGCGTAGTTTGCCGTGGAATCTGGATTGCCTAGGGATGTCCCGATCCCTCTCCGGTATCCCGGAGTAGCTTTGGGTGTCTTTTGGGCGACGGGTGTAGCTCTGGAAGCCACCTTTCGGATTCCGGGGGTGGTGGCTGAAGGAGGTATGCTTTGTGGCGGATATCCGGCCGCCCTCTCTTTTGTCCACCGAGGTAGCTCGGCAGATGTGAGGTTGCTATCCCAGATTGCTGGTTTACTGGCATGAAGGGTAGGGTATGGCACGGGTTCCATGCTGCATCTGCGCTACTAGCGGTGTCGAGTCCTCTTGGGCGCGGAGGGAGATTTCTGGCCCTTTCATCCCTCCTAGGAACTATCCCTCCCCGGTCCCCCCTTTTTTTTTCTTTTTTTTATTTTTATTTTCTTTTCTTCTTTCTTTTTTTTTCTTAAAAACAAAAAGAAAGAAGTAACCTAACCATGGCAGCCCTAGTCCATGAACCTGGTACCCCCGGGCCCCTTCTTGATACCGCACCCCGTTCTGACCCCGCCTCGTCTTTGGACCACTCTTCAGACATTCCTCATGCCTCTGTACCTATTGCCGGTGCTGTTTCCTCACCCGCTTCAGGTACTGAGGCCTCGACTGACTCCTTCGATTTATCAGACCTTCGCTCTCCTCTGACTATGCTTCCGGCCTCTCCCTCTACGGTGCGGCAATTTTCAAATCGCCGACCCGTTCCACGTCGGACCAACTCTGGTCCCACGCCTAAACGTCAACGACAATTACCTGCTGATGATACTTCTCCACCTTCACCTTCTCGTTCTTCTCAGAAACGATCGACACGTCCTTCACTACCTTTCCACGCTCAGTTTCAGACTGAACAGTGGACTAAATTCTTCACTTTACGACCAACTTCCTCTACTGCCTATCTTTCTGACCATAGTATTGGCAAGGCACTCCTACGCCATGTTGGTAAAGATATTTCTTTTCATGCTCTTAAGAGCGGTACGCGCATCATTACCGTACAGAATGCTACCCAGGCTCGTGAGCTCTCTCGTCTTTCCCATATAGATACTGTTCCTGTCACCCTTGAAAAACATCATTCCCTCAATTCTTGTAGTGGTACCGTTATTCTGCCCCATACCATAGTTCAACAAAATTTCCAGACATGTGGCACCGACATTCTAGAACAGCTGGAACTCCAAGATCTCCCAATCCTCAAGGTAGACACTTACGTTCTTCCTGCCCGTGGGCGGAGACGATACCCTAGCAATGTGGCTCGTTTAACTTTTGACAGCCGAGAACTCCCATCCTCCGTTTATATAGCAGGACATCGGTTACAAGTTCGAAAGGTGATCCCTACACCACAACAGTGTAGAAATTGCTGGCGATTTGGCCATCCAGCGAAATATTGCAGATCTATCGCCGAATGCCCAGTCTGTGGTGCCGATGACCATTCTAATACGTCTTGCAATCGATCTCCCTCTTGCCTTAACTGTCATGAGGCTCACCCTTCGTACTCTCGCCGTTGTCAGGTCTATTTAAACGAGCGGGAAATCCGTTACCTCAAAGAGACAGAAGGTCTCCCTTATGCCATGGCAGTTTCTCATCTCCGCCTCCAAGGGAGACTCCCACGTGTTTCTTATTCCCGTGTTTCAAAACGTCCCCCCACTTCTGGTATCCCATCTTCTACACCCACCTCTGTGGTTACCTCTCCCATAATCACTCCTGTATCTAATCCTTTTGCTGTCCTCGGCTCACGTCCCTACTTCAACGCCTCAGTCTAATCTCGCTTCTTCGAGTTCTCTCTTACAAGCCTCAGTATCGACGAGACCTCGTACGACACCTCTTCCCAATCGTCCCTCTACTTCTCAAAAGTCAAAAAAAGGTCCGGTAACACCTCCTACCCATCTTCCACCTCCTCATTTTACCCTCCCTGTCTCTGTCCCTAGTTCTTCCCTTCTCACTGGCTCAGTTACAAGTGCAGAGGTTCACCCTCCTCCTCGTAATGTACCTTCCTCCCCTGTTCCCTCCCAAGTTTCTTCCTCTTCTGCCACCTCCCAGGTTCCTGTCTCTTCTGTCCCCTGCCACACTTCTCCAGTTCCCTCCACCCTTTCGCCCCCCCCTACCTTGGTACAGTCCAATACAGTTCCAATCTTTACTCATCCTCCCCCTACCATTCCCAATATTGTCTCCCATACGACATCTCTGAATTCCGAAACACTTGAAGCAATCTCTGAATATATTGCAGAGACCAAACCATCAATGGACACTGATCCACCTTCCGCTCTTCCTCTCTCCTCTGCTCCATCTGCGCAACTCCTTTCTTCACAGCGCACCGTTCCTTCGCTGCTTGAACATTTTCCACTGCCTCCGCATGTGGACTTTTCTAACCCTTCTAGTCCGTAGGAACCCTTACCTGCGGATTTCAAGTATCCTTATCATTGCCAATCATGGCCTTTTTACAGTGGAATATACGCGGCCTCAGGGGTAATCGGGGTGAGCTTCAGATGTTACTCTCCCAGTTTGCCCCTGTTGGTGTTTGCTTACAGGAACCAAAATTACACTCTGCTGTTATTTCTCACATCTCAGGCTATAATTTATTGTATTCTTCAGATCCTTTTCCTGATGGGACCTTTAATGAAAGTGCCCTTCTTCTCCGCACTGATATTCCGTACCATCAGCTATTTGTTCATACTTCGCTGCATTACACAGCAGCCCGTATCCACTTACATAGGTGGTATACGCTCTGTTCTTTATATCTCTCTCCTTCTCGGGCATTATCTATTCCGGATTTTGCCTTCCTTGTTTCGTCATTACCGCCACCGATTCTGTTACTTGGTGATTTTAATGCCCACCATTTCCTCTGGGGAGGGTCTCACTGTGATTCCCGTGGAATTCAGTTAGAGGCTTTTCTTGCCACCCACCCCCTCCATGTTTTAAATACAGGTACTCACACCCATTTTGATCCTCGGACTCATACTCTCTCTTGCATCGATCTCTCAGTTTGTTCTTCCTCCGCCGCATTAGACTTTACTTGGTCTGTTCTCCCGGACTTACATGACAGTGATCATTTCCCAATCATTCTTACTTCCCCTTCATATTCGCCACCTCTTCGCACCCCACGCTGGCAATTTAATCGGGCAAATTGGAACCTTTACTCACACCTGACTGTTTTTAAAGAGGTTCCTTCTTCGTCCTCCATCGATGAGCTTTTACACCTCTTCTCGTCCTCCGTTTTCACCGCAGCTTCTCATTCTATACCCCAAACTTCGGGCAGGCATTCTCAGAAATGCGTGCCTTGGTGGTCTCCTGCTTGTGCTCGTGCAGTACGTTTGAAACGCGCTGCATGGGGCAGGTACCGGTACAATAGAACCACAGAGCGACTCCTTGATTTTAAACAGAAGCGTGCGATCGCTCGCCGTGTCATCCGTGACGCTAAACGCACTTGCTGGCGAGATTATGTCTCCACCATCACCTCTGTTTCCTCTATGAGTGCAGTCTGGAAAAAAGTACGAAAACTGAGTGGTAAATATTCTCCTGACCCGGCTCCTGTTCTGCGGGTTGCCGGTGTTGATATAGCAAACCCACTAGATGTTGCCAATGAAATTGGCAATCATCTGGTCCGTATTTCTCAGGGACTCCATCTATGCCCCTCATTTCTTTCCTCAAAGTCTGCCAGAGAGTTAGCACCCTTGGACTTTTCTTCTCTCAGAGAAGAACAGTATAATGTGCCTTTTACACTTCAAGAACTGGAGGCAACACTCTCAGCTTGTCGATCATCGGCAGCTGGGCCCGACGACATTCATATTCGTATGCTACAACATTTACATCAGTCAGCCCTTGCAGTCCTATTACGCCTTTACAATCTTATTTGGTCACAAGGAGTTCTTCCACAGCCGTGGAAATCCGCCATTGTTCTCCCTTTCCGCAAACCAGGCACTACGGGACATGAAACCTCCCACTATCGTCCCATTGCTCTTACCAGTGCAGTTTGCAAAGTAATGGAACGTCTAGTAAATAGACGTTTAGTGTGGTATTTAGAGACACACAACAGTCTCTCCACTCGTCAATATGGCTTTCGTAAGGGACGTTCTACCATAGACCCCTTACTGCGCTTGGATACGTATGTTCGTAATGCCTTTGCGAATAACCACTCAGTTATTGCCATATTTTTTGACCTTGAGAAGGCATATGACACAACTTGGAGGTATAATATTTTAGCCCAAGCCCACTCCTTAGGCCTTCGAGGCAATCTACCATCCTTCCTTAAGAACTTTTTAACTGACAGGCATTTCCGTGTTCGGGTTAATAATGTGCTCTCCCCGGACTTTGTCCAAGCTGAAGGTGTCCCCCAGGGATGTGTTCTGAGCACAACACTTTTTCTCCTTGCTATTAATGATTTGGCCTCTAGTCTTCCATCAAATATTTGGTCATCACTCTATGTTGATGACTTCGCTATTGCCTGTGCAGGCGCTGACTGTCACCTCCTTACAGTTTCTCTCCAGCATGCAGTCGACCGTGTTTCCAATTGGGCCACCACACATGGGTTTAAATTTTCCAGCACTAAAACCCACCAAATCACTTTCACTAGACGCTCTGTCATCTCTGATCATCCTTTGTACCTCTATGGCTCACGTATCCCTGAACGTGATACAGTCAAGTTTCTGGGCCTCCTCTTTGATCGTAGGTTATCCTGGAAACCTCACATTACCTCTCTGAAGGCAACTTGTCACAGCCGGCTGAACCTTCTTAAAACCCTTGCTCATCTTTCATGGGGAGCTGATCGTCGAACCCTCCTTCACCTACATTCCACCCTTATTTTATCGAAACTTGATTATGGTGACCAGATCTATTCAGCGGCATTGGCTTAGCGCTTCTTTTTGATTATAATAATAATATTCAGCGGCATCTCCTGCTACTCTCTCTAGCCTTAACCCCATTCATCACCAAGGATTACGTTTATGCCTTGGTGCTTTTCGCTCTTCCCCTGTCGAAAGCCTCTATGCAGAAGCGAACGTTCCATCCTTATCCGATCGCCGTGATGCCCATTGCCTGCGCTACTATGTACGCTCTCATGATCTCCGCAATCCTTCCATTTATAGAATGGTCACTGATATTAGTAGACATTCTTTATTTGTTCGCCGCCCCTGCTTACTCCGTCCCTTCTCTCTTCGCCTTCATTCGCTCTTGTCTTCTCTTCAACTACCACCTTTCTATGTACATGTAGCATCTCACTTTTCCCTACCCCCCTGGGAAGTTCCAGCTGTTCGAGTCTGTTCTTTCTCCCTCCCTTGCTCGAAAGCCCAACTGTCTACGGTCGCTTCCCGCTCTCTTTTTCTTGACCACTTTCACTCTCATTCTCATGCCATTGCTGTGTACACAGATGGCTCTAAGTCTTCTGACGGCGTAGGATTCGCAGCAGTGTTTCCGGACAGCGTCGTACAAGGGCATTTACTATCTTCAGCTAGTATTTTTACTGCTGAATTATATGCCATCCTTACAGCACTTATCCGTATTGCATCTATGCCTGTGTCATCATTTGTGGTTGTCTCAGACTCCCTTAGTGCTTTACAGGCTATACAAAAATTTGATACACCTCACCCCTTAGTCCTCCGTATCCAACTTTGGCTACGCCGCATCTTTACTAAGCATAAAGATATTGTTTTTTGTTGGGTCCCTGGTCATGTTGACGTACAGGGCAATGAACAGGCAGACACTGCTGCGCGGTCAGCAGTACATGACCTACCAGTTTCTTATAGAGGTATTCCATGTACGGACTATTTTGCTGTAATATCTTCCCACCTTCACACCCGTTGGCAACAACGTTGGTCTACTATGCTCGGCAACAAACTTCAGTCTATTAAACCGAGTATAGGTTACTGGCCGTCTTCTTATCACCAGTGTCGAGGTTGGGAGACTACTCTCTCCCGTCTTCGCATTGGCCATACTCGTCTTACTCATGGATATCTCATGGAGAGGCGACTTGCTCCTCTCTGTGAGAATTGCCAAGCTCCATTATCAGTCAGCCACATTCTGTTGGACTGCCCACTTTATCAACGAGCACGCAGAATTTACCTCTGTCGTCGTCTTCGCCCCGCTGCTCTCTCTTTACCTTCCCTTCTCGCTGATGGACCCACCTTTCATCCGGACTCTCTTATTGACTTTTTGACAACGACTGACTTACTTCACAAATTCTGATACTTTCAGCCCTTTCTACTTGTATCTCTTGCTACCCTCTACCCCCGTACTATCCCCTGCCCCGCTGTTTTCTGTAACCTGCTGATCATCCCCCCTCCCTCCTGCCATCCAATTCCCTTGCTTCCTTCCCTACCCTGCAGCGCTGTATAGCCCTTGTGGCTTAGCGCTTCTTTTTGATTATAATAATAATAATCTTCATGATGAGTCAACCGTGTATAATACATGTATTAGGTAACTTTATAAGAGTTTTTTTTTTTTTTCTCTCTCAACGGTGGCTTATCAATGCAGTATCGACAAAGGGGCTCTTGATCCAGAGAATTAGTCATTTTCCTTTGGACTGAGTCTCCATACTCCCCCTCCCCTCCCCCCCTTTTTATTTGGCCTCATTCTTTGGGATATTTTCCCTTAAAAATTTCAGCTCCTAAGCACAGGATAAACCGTTAAAAGTATTCTGTCCCATTCTGTTGAGGGCCTCGGTAGTGTTTGCTTTTGGAAGTGGTTTGTCTGGGTAGGTGCCATCCTGTTGAAATGGTTTACTGGTATACTTTGGTAGAGTAAAGGTTGGTTTGCATGTTGCGTCAGCACTGCTGAACACATTGTTTGTATTCTTGGGTGCTGAAAGGATAAGCGTTTTTTTTTTTTTCCTCATCTGTTGCCCTTCTCCTTTTGTTTAATAATAGTAAAAAAAGTAAATTATGGATGGTCATGTACAGTGGACCCCCGGTTTGCGATATTAATCCGTTCCTGAGAGCTCATCGTATACCAAAATTATCGGAAGGCGAATCAATTTTCCCCATAAGAAATAATGGAAATCAAATTAATTAATAGAATACATGACACTTACCTTTAATGAATATCTGGTGGTGATTGATGGGATGGGAGGAGGGGAGAGTGTCGAACCTATTGTTTAGAAGGGGAATCCCCTTCCAATAGGACTTGACATAGCAAGTCCTTTTCCGGGGTTACTTCCCTTCTTTTAATGCCACTAGGATCAGCTTGAGAGTCGCTGGACTTTTGTTGCACAACATATCTGTCCATAGAGTTCTGTACCTCTCGTTCCTGTATGACTTTCCTGAAGTGCTTCACAACAGTGTCATTGTACAGGTTGCCAACACTGCTTGCAGCAGCTGTCTGAGGGTGATTTTCATCAATAAAAGCTTTGCACTTCAAGCCACTTTGCACACATTTCCTTAATCTTTGAATTAGGCAACTTCTTCAATTTCTCCATCCCGTCCTCCGAAGCAGCTTCCTCAGGTCTGGCCTCTTGCTGTTGAAGATGATCTAGCAGCTCATCAGTGGTTAGTTCGTCATTGTCCTCCACCAACTCTTCCACATCCTCCCCACTAACCTCCAACCCCAAGGACTTCCCCCATGCCACAATGGATTCCTCAACTGGCATACACTTCTCAGGGTTAGCCTCAAACCCTTCAAAATCACTTTTGTCTACACATTCTGGCCACAGTTTTTTTCAGGCAGAATTCAAGGTCCTCTTAGTCACTCCCTCCCAAGCCTTACCTATAAGGTTTACACAATTGAGGATATTAAAGTGATCCTTCCAAAACTCCTTTAGAGTCAATAGTGTGTCTGTGGTCACTTCAAAGCACCTTTCAAACATAGCTTTTGTGTACAGTTTCTTGAAGTTGGAAACGACCTGCTGGTCCATGGGCTGCAGGAGAGGAGTGGTATTAGGAGGCAAAAACTTGACCTTAATGAAGCTCATGTCCCCAGAAAGTTGCTCTGCCAAGTCTGTAGGATGACCAGGGGCATTGTCTAATACCAGGAGGCACTTAAGGTCTAATTTCTTTTCAATTAGGTAATTTTTCACATTGGGGGCAAATGCATGGTGTAACCAGTCATAGAAGAAGTCCCTAGTGACCCATGCCTTAGTGTTTGCCCTGCACAGCACACACAAATTAGCCTTGAGGATATTCTTTTGCCTGAACGCTCTGGGAGTTTCTGAGTGATACATCAATAAAGGCTTCACTTTGCAATCACCACTAGCATTGGCACACATCAGAAGAGTAAGCCTGTCTTTCTTTCATAGGCTTATGTCCTGGGAGTGCCTTTTCCTCCTGAGTAATGTAGGTCCTGCTTGGCAATTTCTTCCAAAACAGGCCTGTTTCATCGCAATTAAACACTTGTTCAGGTTTCAAGTCTTCACTGTCTATGTAATCCTTGAATTCCTTCACATATTTTTCAGCTGCTTTTTGGTCCGAACTGACAGCTTCACCATGCCTAATCACACTATGTATGCCACTACGATTCTTAAATCTTTCAAACCAACCTTTGCTGGCCTTAAATTCACTCGTATCACCACTAGTTGCAGGCAATTTCTTTACCAAATCGTCATACAACTTCCTAGCCTTTTCACAAATGACCGCTTGGGAGATGCTATCTCCTGCTATCTGTTTTTCATTTATCCACACCAATAACAGTCTCTCAACATTTTCTAACACTTGCAGTCGCTGTTTCGTAATCACAGTTGCACCTTTTGCAACAACAGCTTTTTTGATTGCCGTTTTCCTGGTCACTATAGTAGAGATGGTTGATTGGGGTTTTGTATACAACTTGGCCAGCTCCGACACACGCACTCCACTTTCATACTTTGCAATTACCTCTTTCTTCATTTCAATAGTCATTAGCACCCTTGGTCTCGAAGGGTTGGCACTAGAAGCTTTCTTGGGGCCCATTGTGACTTATTTTGCAGTAACAAGCACCAAAAACACTGCAATAATATGGAATGTACCGAATGTATCCTTAGATGCGAGCACACTGGCTGGCTTGTAAACACTGGCACACACGGGGCAGTTCAGGCCACACGTGGACACGTCTCGGACGAATCGCGTATACCGGGTTTTGTAACTGGAACGGAGGCAAAATTTTTGCGATACAATGCATCAAATACTGGATTTATCGGATACCGATGGCATCACGAACCGGGGGTTCACTGTTTTGATTCCTCCCAGGCCCTTTACCCCTGCAGCACCCTTAACCCTTCAACTGTCCAAATGTGGACCTACGTTTTCACACACAGTGCTTTGACCTTGATTTTCTCCATGAGAAAGCATGTAAAAAAAAAGTAGATCTACATTTGGAGTGTTACGTGAGCGAACGTAGATCTACGTTTGGACACTTTAAGGGTTAAGTAGCCCTGGCATACCTATGGACCTTTGTACCTGGCATTGCTTTTGGGCAACACTTCATTTTCCCAGAAGTTACCTTTGATCTGCTTTGACCATGCTTCTGGCTTATCCCATGACAGTGCATTGATTTTCAGGTGCACTGGCATGCAGCCATTGCTCAAACAGCCTTGACCCATACTTGATGATCCTGACACGACTTATCACGTCCATCTTAAGATAAATGTTGACTGGAAGCTTCATTCCCTCCATGCTGTTTTTCAAAGACAATCTGCTTACCTGACTGATTGGCATTAGGAAAGCCCTCAAAAGGCATGTTTGTCAGTGTATACTTTTATACACTTGAGAATGGGATATACACATTGTCACTGAAGAATACTGAGCAAGCTTACAATCTTTCCCTTCTCTGCTCTATTGGTGACATCCCTGTCACTATACACAGATTCCTTTCTCAGTTCGAGTTGCTGTAATGTCCTCAACTTACTTCAGTCCAACAAGAATTTACACATGGCAATGACAGGACAATCAGTAGACACTTGAGCTCCTGAACCTCTGTCACCAAAGTGGAAACTTAAATTTGCCCTGCCTGAAGTTGAAGGCATTGCCAAATTGTCCTTAACTGCTAGGAGCCGTGGTCGGCTAAATCTCCTTAAAGTTCTCGCTCATCGTTCACAGGGAGTAGATCGTCACACACTCCTCCATTTACATTCCACCCTAGTCTTGTCCAAGCTGGATTGTTTACCAAATCTATTCTGCGGCCTCTCCCACAACTCTAAGTTAGATCCCATTCATCATCAAGATCTCTGTCTGTGCCTTGGTGCCTTTCGTTCATCCCCTGTTGAGAGCCTCTGTGCAGAAGCGAATATTCCATCCTTGTCCAATCTCCATGATGGTCATTGCCTTCGCTGTTATGTTCGATCTCATGACCTCCACAGTCCTTCCGCATATAGGATGGTCACTGATGTTAGTAGACGTTCTTTATTTGTTCGTCACCCCTGCTTACTCCGCCCCTTTTCTCTCCGCCTCCATTCGCTCGTCTTCTCTTCAGTTACCACTTTTCTATGTTCATGTAGCATCTCACTTTTCCCTGCCCCCTTGGGAAGTTCCCACTGCCGTGCACGAAAGCCCAACTTCCTACGGAGTCTTCCCGCTCTCTTGTTCTTAACCACTTCTGCTCTCATTCTCATGCCATTGCAGTGTACACCGATGGTTCTAAGTGTTTTGATGGCATCGGATTTGCAGTAGTGTTTCTGGACATTGTCGTGCGAGGACATTTATTATCCTCGGCTAGCATTTTTACAGCTGAATTGTATGCCATTCTTGTAGCACTTATCTCTATAGGATCTATGCCTGTGTCACCATTTGTGGTCGTTTCAGACCCTTAATGCTTTACAGGCTATACAAATATTTGATATACCTCACCCCCTAGTTCTTCGTATCCAACTTTGGCTATGCCGTATCTCTAGCAAACACAAAGATAGTTTTTTGTTGGGTCCCTGGTCATGTTGACGTACAGGGCAATGAACAGGCAGACACTGCTGTGCGGTCAGCAGTACATGACCTCCCAGTTTCATATAGAGGTGTTCCATTCACAGACTATTTTGTTGTAATTGCTACCCACTAAAGACTTCAGGTACCAAGTCCTTATCTGGGGTTACATCCCTTCTTGGTCTTTTAATGCCACTAGGACCAGCTACACTTCCTGCATGCCTGCTACACTCCCTGCATGCCTGTTACACTTCACACTTAAATTCCATGGTGTTTCTCACTTTCTTTACCACATGAACTTTCTTTGGAGCCATGGTTACTTATTTCACAGTTGCACTGCAAAAATAACAAACTACAATGGGAAATGGAGTTTTTCTTCTTCTCTCTTTTAGTAAATGTGAAGAAGAAAAACTCCATTTCCCATTGTAGTTTGTGTGAAGTAACATTTATGAAGGGGTTCAGGGAATCTGGCAGGCCGGACTTGAGTCCTGGAGATGGGAAGTACAGTGCCTGCACGAAACATTTCGACACGTTTCCTTACACCTGTTGTCCTGTTCACCTAGCAGCAAATAGGTACCTGGGTGTTAGTCGACTGGTGTGGGTTGCATCCTGAGGGACAAGATTAACCCTTAAACGGTCCAAACGTATATATACGTTTTTACCGCTAGTGCCCCAAACGTATATATACGTTTTATGTGTCCTACATTTAAC
>NC_091378.1:13561776-13651776 GCF_038502225.1 Cherax quadricarinatus | reverse complement strand
AAAACAATGCAGTGCTATACAGGAATTATAAATAAAATGAAGTTGATAGAACAATAGTACTGTCATGTACAGTCGAGGACAATACAGTGGAACCTCGGCTTATGAGTTTAATCCGTTCTGTGACCTAGCTTGTAACCCGATCTGCTCATATGCCAAGTTAATTTTCCTCATTTAAATTAATTGAAATGCCATTAATCCATTCCAGCACAATTCCTGCTCTAGGAGGCAGAACAAAAATTCTTCAGTATGACTAATATCAACTCTACGGCTTATTTATCTATCACAATTCATCTAATGTGACATAAACAATATAATTAACATAGAAACATGATATACACCTACCATCCGACTTATGACCGAGTTCAGTTCCGAGAAACCGGTCGTAAGTCGAAATGGACGTAAGTCGAACTTTACTACTGAATATCAACATAACATTTTTGTAATGACTATTTTATTGTTTTATTTTGTTATTTCATATTTTACTTTACTTTTTATGCTGTTAGTACTGTATTTTATACTGTAAGGTTTAGGATAAACACTGTGTACAACACAAACACTTGTTTATTTCCCAGAAATTTGGCACAAAAAACACGGTCATAAGTCGAGTCGTCGTATGTTGAGCAGGTCGTAAGTCGGATGGTAGGTGTATATTCTAGAATGAATAAAACAGGTCATAATATGGCGAGTGGTGGCAGCGGCAGTGGCCATTCCCTCTCCCGCTGACTATATCTTCCCGTGCTTTTATTATAAGAGAATGTAGTGTTTGTGAGGCTAACTACTAATTTCATAAATAAGAAATATTGTATAAAAACAGAGAATATAAGGAAATAAAGTGGTTTTATAAAGTGTATATATGCTGGCGGAGGTGAAGAGTGGAAGAGAGGCTACTTACCACAAGCTCCTACTGCCACTGCACACCTCGTTTGTTTATCTATGATTTCATGCTGTAATTCCATGTACATCATCCTCTCTTTCTTCTCAGCACTATCCTTTGCACTTACATACATGTACTTTCTTAGGACCCATGTAGTGCCTCCCCCTTGATTATAATAATAATTAGGACCCATGGTTAGAAAAAAGAAATTTGGCATTAATAACACTAGAAATGCTTCCACGACGACATAAACACATTGTCAGCTTAGCTGCTGATGTGGCGTTGGCTGTGCCACCTAGTGGCGATGTTCTGAGACTCGCTTATTATTATTAATTTAGGGAACTGGAGCACAGATTCAATTCCCTAGATCAAGAGCCCCTCACCAGCGTCAAGGAACCTCCCTTGAGGGGGAAGTTCGCAACCTGAATTTTGGCTCGTATCCAGAAGCAAAAAATCGACCGACCAACGGCTCATATCTTGAAAAACTTGCATGGTGGGGCACTCATAAGCTGAGGTTCTACTGTATACTAATTTTACATTTACAGTTCTCTTTTTAATTATAATAATAATAAAACATTTACAGTAATTTTACTTAAACTGCTGTATTCTGAGTAAGAGGAGTTGTAAAGCTCTACTAGCAAAGTTTTAGATGGCTAGCTAGCATTGACAATAAACTTAAGTGCATATTGTATAAGTTTGTCCCTGCTCTCCAGATATCAAGTGCTGTTTCATAACACCACTTTTCCTTGCATGCCTGTGCCACAGAGACACTACACTCAACCTTCCTTATTCAAGTTTCTGCTTAACACTTGAGATTCACATGTTTCCTCTTGGCACCACCACTTACTTTAGAACCCACTGGTAATTGTACTTAGTATGTTAATAAAGTCATAGAATACAATAAATCCAGGGGAAATTAAGACTGAATGACAAGTGTACACTGACACAGGCAATCTGTAACTGGGTATAGTGAATACAGATAGGTTCTGGATGAGGATGCTATGGCCTGTACCAGACAAATTTTGTAATCGGAATTGGTCTGTTGATACAGAATACTACCAGATAATATTGATACTATCACTACAGACAATTTCCAGAATTTATGGTATTTTCTATTTTGTCCAATGTTTTTCTGTGGAAGTTTTTTGTCCATAGCTTCCTAAATCTGTTAAATGGGTGTCTGTTAATTTGATGTTTTGCTGTTCTGATAATGGCTTTATTACAGTGAAATATCAGAGGATACAGGGAAATTGGGGAAAGTTCCAGGTGATGATCTCCCAGTTTTCCCTTTATGTACTTTTTTTCAACAAGAACCATAATCACATATCAGTGGTTGCCTTCCTATCTCTGTCTGTGTCATTGTATTTGTTTGATCCTTTTCCTTGGTGAGACATTTAGCAAAAGTGCACTTCTTTGCACTGACATTCCTAATTCTCTGCTTTTATTCGAACTCTTCTTCATTATACTATAGCCCATTTTTATCTGGGCAAAGGAACACAGTCTGCTCTTTGTATCTTTCCGTTTTGTGCCCATTGTCTATCCCTAATATCCTATTTCTGATTTCTTCCTTACCTCAGCCACTGCTTTTATTCGGTGATTTGAATGCTCATCATTTCCTCTGGGAAGGGTTTCACTGATTCATGGGGACCATTTAAAGTTTTTTTTTATTTCTATACCACTCAGTTTTAAATACTGGCACCTCTACCTCTTCTGAGTCTCGTACTCATACCCCTGCATACATCTTTATGTTCTTTGTATATCGCTGGACTTTGGTATTTTTTTTTTTTTTAGCACTGTATAGCCCTTGTGGTTTAGTGCTTCTTTTTGTTTATAATAATAATGGTATGTGTTTTTCCCTCCTTTGCCCTCTTGAGGCCACTTGTTACAACGTTTTACCACCTGTGTTCTTACTGCAGCATCGACTGCAGTCCCCCAAACCTCGGGTAGGTGCTAACAGAAATGTGTGCCTTGGTGATCTGACTACTTGTGCTGTGCAATTGAAACCCATTGCTTCAAGTCACTACCATTACTAAATAATTACCAACCAGTTCCTAGCTTTTAAATGGACAAGGGTGTTTTCCTGTTGTTTTTGACAAGCTTGTGTGTCTGCTGTGTGCACGGTCTAGAAAGAAAAATAGAAAAATTGAGTGGCAATTACTCTCCAGACCCTGCTCCTGTTCTTATGGTTCCTTGTTACAAATCCTGTTGAGGTTGCCTTATCAATTGGGCACCACCTTGTCTGTATCTCAGGGGTTCTGTCTCTTGTTCATTTCTTTCCTTGAGACCTACGAGTCGGGATTTCTATATTTTACTTCTTGCTTTATATGCACCATAACAAATTACATTCTATTAAACCATGTTTGGGTTTGTGGCTGTCTCGTTACCACCACTGCTGTACTTAAGAGACTGAGCTCTCCCGTCTCCACAGCTGCCATACTCGTCTTACCCTTGGGTATCTCATGGAGCAACACCCTATTCCTTCTCTGTGAGGTTTGTCGGGTCCCTGTTTCGGTTCGTCACTTTCTTGTGAATTGTCCGGTTTACCAGCGAGCTCACAATTTACTTCCACTGTCACTCTTTCTTCCCTGCTGATGGGCCTGACTTTCACTCGCAGTCACTTTTTGACTCGTCAGCAACTGCTTTCCTACATGAACTTTGATGTATAACCTTTAGCATCCCTTCCAGCCCTTTTCTTCCCTCACCACTGATCCCCTTTCCGACTAGCTGTTTATAGACCCGGCATTATTTTCTGCCCTGCAGCACTGCATGACCCTTGTCGGTTTAGTGCTTCATTTCATTATAATAATAATAATTCTCACTTTCAGGAACCTTATAACTTGCCCTTCGCTTCCCCACAAACTTGTCAACACTTTTCACCTTCCACCTGACAATAGCTGGGCTTGGCAGTATCTGTGTCTATGTTTAAACGCTTGCACCCTATGGTGCTTGTTATAATCTTGCATTGTCCTGCCATTTCTTATGCCAGGTACTTAGGGCCATGGCACCTCTTACTACAGACCCAAATCTCTTATTAGTGCAGTTTGCAAGTGTTTGGAAATAAATGGTATAAAATACCGACACAGTGGAAATATAAACACATATGCAGTTTAATGTGATCCTTTATTGACAACGTTTCACCCACACAGTGGGCTTTTTCAAGTCACAAACAGATCTACCTGGGGTGGAAGGTACGCGAGTATTTATAGTCAGGTTCAGAATGTTGAAGTCAGGTGGAGAATGCTGCATCTGATGATCTACCGAGTGGGGTTAGAGTTTAAAATCTTGGGTAGCTTGGAAGGGAGATTGGATAAGTTGTGAGCAGACCTTCTGCAGTGTTCTTCCATTCCTATGTTCTTATGTGGGATAGCGATGAAGAAGTTTCTTGGCAAGTGGTTCAGCGATATTATAGAAGCCATTGTTCTGGTTGAAATTGTTGGTTATAGAGATAAGTGATGATTCCAGGATTCTTCGGTATTGAGTGTTGTCTTCTCTGGCGATAAGTCTTGAGTTTCTGTAGTTAATTAAATGGTTGTGTGAATTGCAGTGTTGTACACAGGCATTCCTTGTATCGTCAGTCCTGCTTGCGTATTGGTGTTCTGAAATACGTGTTTGGAATTTTGGTTGATAAGCTTTTAGTATTTTACAAACTCATAATTGTCTCTCCCCCTGTCAATTTGATTTTCATTGGGGCTGTTCTGTTGTTAACCACCTTAATCCACTTTGATGTCTATGTTCATAATGTTGTTGCTAATAATGACTAGTTATTGCAATCTTTTCAGATCTCAAAAAAGCTTTAGACACCACCTGACATTACAACACCTTGGCCTAGGCTCATTCCTTTGGTATTTGAGACAGCCTACTGTTTTTCCTTAAGGATTTCTTGTCAAGACACTTCAGTGACCAAGTTAATAATAGGTTCCCCCCTTCCCCCCAACTCAGTGCTGTGTGCTTAGCATCATCTTCCTGCTTGCTATTTATGATCTTGCCTTTGTTCTCCCTTCCCATATTTAGTTGTCATTTCATGTTGATTTTGCTATAGCTTGTGCAGGTACAGACTCACCTTGTAGCTCTCTCTCTCTCTCTCTCTCTCTCTCTCTCTCTCTCTCTCTCTCTCTCTCTCTCTCTCTCTCTCTCTCTCTCTCTCTCTCTGTCTCTCTCTGTCTCTGTCTCTCTCTGTCTCTGTCTCTCTCTGTCTCTGTCTCTGTCTCTCTGTCTCTCTCTCTCTCTCTCTCTCTCTCTCTCTCTCTCTCTCTCTCTCTCTCTCTATCTCTCTCTCTCTGTCTCTCTGTCTCTCTCTCTCTCTGTCTCTCTCTCTCTCTGTCTCTCTCTCTCTACACAGGGTTTGACAAGGTTAAGGATCCCTAGCTTTATTGACAGCTATTTACAGGTTAAGGATTCCTAACTTTATTGGCAAGCTAAGAGCTGTTACCTACATCAGCTCATTTGAAAGCATTTTTATTGTTATGAGACATACAAGTAGGGAACAGGATGAAGTTGGAGCCATCTGTGGGCCAGCATTTTCATTTGATCAACTGACGTTATCTCGTTGACATCATTATGCTTGTACTGAATGTGTTCCATACTCCGAGTCATCCTGGGTATGTATGATCTCAGATGGAGTGATGTTCTGGAGAAGGGTACAGCCAGAGTGAAGTTGCTGCTTTCTGCCCGTCTTGTGGCATAAAAGCTTGTTTCACGCTGTCCTCGAAGTGGATCCAAGTGTGGTATTTTGACAATATTGGCCTCTGTCTCTCTCTCTCTCTCTCTCTCTCTCTGTCTCTCTCTCTCTCTCTGTCTCTCTCTCTCTGTCTCTCTCTCTCTCTCTGTCTCTCTCTCTGTCTCTCTCTCTCTGTCTCTCTCTCTGTCTCTCTCTCTGTCTCTGTCTCTCTCTCTCTCTGTCTCTCTCTCTCTCTGTCTCTCTCTGTCTCTCTCTCTCTCTCTGTCTCTCTCTCTCTCTGTCTCTCTCTCTCTGTCTCTCTCTCTCTCTCTCTCTGTCTCTCTCTCTCTCTGTCTCTCTCTCTCTCTCTCTGTCTCTCTCTCTCTCTCTCTCTCTCTCTCTCTCTGTCTCTCTCTCTCTCTCTCTCTCTCTCTCTCTCTCTCTCTCTCTCTCCAGAGTGCTATTGATTGTGATTCCCACTGGGCCACCTCTCACTGAACTATGGTGACCAACTGCCTCCCACACTACTATTTATAAACTTCTCCCCATTCATCATCATGGATTACATTTGTGTCTTGAGGTGTTTCAGTCTTATCCAGTCAGAAGCATACATTCAGAGGGAAACGCCACATCTTTGCAAGATTAGCACAATGCCCATTGTCTCTATTATTTTGTTAATTTTCACAACTTTCACAATCCTTCAGCTTATAGGACAGTAACAGATGTTGTATAGTCATTGCCTCCATTTGTTACAACTCTTTCCTCTATTCACCTTATTGGCTTCCCTTCATTAACCTCTCCTTTACATTGACCCTGCATCTTACTTTTTCCTCCCTCCTTGGGAGATCCTGATAATTCATATGTGCTCCTCCCCACCTCCATGTGCTAAAGCTCACTTGCCTGCTGTAACTTCATGCTCACTCTGTTGAACATTTCCATTCTCATTATCATTCTGTTACAATGTACGTTGATGGTTGTAAATCCCTCGGTGGTGTTGGATATGTATCAGTTTTTCCTGAAATGATAATCAAAGGTCATTTACTAAAATTGGCCAATGTTTTCATGGCATAATTACATACATGCAATTCTTATTGATCTTTTACACACATTATTGATGTCAACTCGTCAATTGTAATTCAGAAATTCAACTCCTGCAGCCCAGCATTTCTAATGAACACAAAGATGTCACTGTTTTGCTGGGTCCTCAGACACATCGATGTTTAGGGCAACGAACATGGAGACTACTATTTGGTCTGCTGTTCATAACCTCCCACATTCCCACGGGTATTTTTCAGTGATCTTGACATCTCTTTTACCACTGGCAACAAACTTTATCTGAGTTGGGCCACAACAAATTTCATGTCAAATCACACTTAGGTTTCTGGCCATCTTTTTTCCCCATTACAGTGGACCCCCTGTAGCAGATTTTTTCCTTAGAACCTAATAATTGTTTGCAGAAATCCTCACAAATTCACGGAATTCTTTTTGGCCATTTTCGTGGCAATATATATAATTTTTTATGCATTTTAACCCTTTCAGGGTTTCCGACGTACTAGTACGGCTTACGCACCAGGGTTATTGACATACTAGAACGCCTAAATTCTAGCACCTTCAAATCTAGTGAGAGAAAGCTGGTAGGTCTACATATGAAAGAATGGGTCTATGTGGTCAGTGTGTACAGTATAAAAAAAATCTTGCAGAACACAGTGCATAATGAGAAAAAAAAAACTCCGTGTTTTTGGTTTAAAACCGACTTTGCAGTGTATTTTTGTATGGTATTTATGGTTGCATTCTAGCTTTCCTGGTCTCATTTTATAGAATGGGAGACATATTACAGAAATTGAGATGATTTTGATTGGTTTCGTAATGAAAAGTACCTGGAAATTGAGCTCAAAGTAGCAGAAATATTCGATTTTTACAAAATTTCAAAATTAAACAAATCATGCCAAGCATCCAATACACATCAACTAGTGAGTCTGCTATTCTTTCACAAGTGCACTGATATTATTTATACCATTTATACACTAATGCAGTAGTCTGCATAACAGTAAATCTTCTATTTTTTTGTGAGAATAAAAATTCAAAGTGGAAAGCAAAAGAGATGTAAGAGGGGCCTGGGGACGTGACTAATGAACAGAGAAAATGTTATTTTAGTGCCAGGAATGTCTGTCTTGCATATTCTGGACCCTATTTGGAAATTGGCATCTTCTGAAAATTATGTGAAATTGGCAAAATTGCCAAATTCTGACCACTTTATTGGATAGTTGAAATCGGTAAATGGATGGTTTCTTGTACTCATTCGATAGAAAAAATGGAGTTCTAGCGAAATAGATATGATTTTTGTCGACTAGTACACTGAAATTGGCTGAAAACAGGGCTCAAAGTGGGCGAAATCGCCAATATGTCAACATTGTCGAGACCGCTAACCTTGCAAGGGCATAATTCTGTAAGTTTTCCATCAAATTTCATACTTTTGGTGTCATTATGATCGGGAAAAGATTCTCTATCATTTCATAAGAAAAAATAATTTTTTTTTTTCCAAAAAAATTTTCGACCCTCAGAACGAGTTTAGGAGAGGGCCTCTCGACCCTGAAAGGGTTAACACTAAATATTAAGAAAAATTTAATTTAATAAATTTGTAAAATGAATATCAATGTAAATTCAGCAAAATTTCCATATAAAATATAATATACAGTGGACCCCCGGTTAACGATATTTTTTCACTCCAGAAGTATGTTCAGGTGCCAGTACTGACCGAATTTGTTCCCATAAGGAATATTGTGAAGTAGATTACTCCATTTCAGACCCCCAAACATACACGTACAAACGCACTTACATAAATACACTTACATAATTGGTCACATTCGGAGGTAATCGTTATGCGGGGGTCCACTGTACTGTATAAATTTTTTAGCACTAGAGAGAGAATTGTATCATTCATTATTGGTGAGTATCTGTACATTTAACTTTACTTTTAGTAAATTAAATTATTACCATATATTTACCATTTGTATACCAAAGAAAATGGGGTTTTGTGAATTACAGTATACCAAAGAAAACAGGCTTGCATGAATTACAGTACATATGAGGGCAACATCGGTATTTTACATTCTAGCACTGCGGGAGACATAGCAGTACAGTATTGTATACGGGTTTATCTTTATATCTTTTTTTTTTTTTAAGGGTGATGTATGAAGCTGAGTTTGAATTTAGTGTTTTGGGGTTTTAAAGTATAAAAATAGGCATAGGCATTTTTTTTTAACCGTATCCAGAATTCGTGGTTTTTCCAAATTCGCGGGTGGTCTTGGAATGTAAACTCCACAAATTTGGGGTACTACTGTACTGTCAAGTTTAGGAAACTGCACTCTACTGTTGACAAATCGGCCACATGCCTCATTCACGGATACCTTGTGGAAAAACACCTAAGCACTGCTCTGAGGACTGTCAGCTTGTAATGTCAGTCCACCTCTTCTGACATCTCTGCACCAACACACTTATTCACCTACTCTAATCTTGCTGAAAATCCCACCTTTGCTGCAGGCTAACTTTTTAACAGATTAACCTATTGCTCCAACTTTGGTGTGTGTAAATTTTATTCTTGCACTGTTCCCTACCCTTGCACACTCCTGCCCCTCACTTCCTCCTGTCCTTCACACATCCCTTCTTGTAGTGCTGTATGGTTCCTTCAGGTTTAGTGCTTAACTTGATTATATTATTAGGTAATTTCTAATAGTGATTACCTAGCACAAATAGATCAACACTGGGAAATTGATAAATGCTGTATTATTAACAGCACTTCTCACAGGAATTTTTAATTGCCTTGGATATAAGAGGCTGGCCCAGTGGCTAACGCTTCGGTCTGGAGTTTTACGACTCGCTGTGAGTTCAATCCCTGCCCTCAATGACAGTGTTGAGAACCTAGAACCCTCCAAACTTTTCTGCTAATCTCCAGTCATACATGCTACCTCATATGTTTGTACTGTTTGCAAGTTGTACTCTGCAGCACATTTTGAAACTAATGCTGAGAATAGCTCTGGTTTATCAGTCTGTGCCTAGTGTCTACCTGGTCATCTGGTTCAGTCTCACACCAGATATATAAAAAATACTTTTAAAAATGACCAGAAGAGGCAAATACTAAGTTGTAGAGTTGCAGAGTTACTAGGGAATTATTATAATAAAAGTACTCTTTACAGGCAAGGGGAATCTTAATGCTCATAAAGGGACCTAGATTGTCTTCTTCCCCCCCACCCCAACACCCCAGGTGCTCCATGACCCCCTCTACAAGTTTAGCACTTTCCCCTGATACATCATAATTGTATAGCCCACTGAGTTACGGTGACTCAAGAGGAAACATTCACTCTTTAATTAATAATAATCATATTGTAATAATAATAGTAAAAGTACGCATATGAAATTTGTGCAGGTGTAAATGAACAGATAAGTAAAGTTGATTGGGATATGTTGGATGACAAAAAAAAAAATAGTCTTTTAGTGTGTAAAATAAACCATTTGTTCTTTTTCATAGTATATTCAGTATTTTACATAAAGTTTCAAAATAATTTTGAAATTGTATATACTGCAAATTCCAGTAGACCTTGCAGTACTGATTACTTTGAAGTGACATAGCTAAAGAAAAATGATGTTATATCAGCTTCTGCTTGTATATTAATGTGCAGGAAGCATTATAAAAGTCAAAATTTGATATTATGGGTTACTGGTGCACTGATCTGTCAGTTTGTTAAGACGTGCCTCCAGTGCTCATACTGCTCTACTCTGTATTGTGTCATGTTAAAAGGTATACAGAATTTAGATTTTTTAGAAATACTGTTTATTCTGCCTATAACAATGTGGTATCTTACATTTTTTAGTAATTTCTATTTTGTGTGATGACTAAAGCTATTGTTGTGACCAGGTCACATTATAATTATTATTCAAAATATTAAAGCTTGAGTATTGTTGCAGTTAATTACTGAAGTAGTTTAGTGGAGTCTACTAGTGGAAGACTGACTTAACCTTCAAAGATAAGCTCTCTGCCACTTAGTAACAAATTCATTGGTTTGTTCTGTAGTGCCAAGTGTGGACGATCATGTAAATATAACATTATTTATGCTGGAGAATCAAACAGACACATTTTGTGTGTAGTGGATTTTTTTCTTTTTCAAATAAGATTCTCTACTGTGGCATTTTGTTTACAAATTCATTAGTTTATTGGAAACATTATTATTGTGGCAAAGAAAATTCTTGGGTTTGTTGTCAGAGTGGTCAGATACCTTCACTCTTTATAAGCATAACCACAATATATTATACTTTGGATTATTCATATTGATTGTTTAAATAATGTATAGTATCATGTAAACTTACGCATTTGTAAGGCCATTTTTTTTTTGGGGGGGGGGGAGAGCTGTCAAACATTTTGGTGTTGGGATTTTTTTTTATATACAGAATTTCATGTACTACCTCTGGTAAATCCAAAATCAATTACATGATTCAAAGTGTAAGATTTACTGGTTTACCTCGTAACCATTAAGCTGGTGATACCAAGAAATAGCTTCCCCCGTACTTGCAAGTTTCTGATGTTATTATAGCGCGCTCTTCCCTGCATGGGTGTAGCGTGTTTTTTTTTTTTTTTTTGTAGATATAATAATACTGATGCTGTTATATAGAATAAAGACCATGATAGCCTTAGTGAAAATTCAAGGTAATAATTTTCTGATGGAAAGACAGGCTAGTGAAGAGATTTGTCTTCATCATCCTGTACTTTCATAGTGGATATGTAAATCACAGAATACCATACCTGCAATCCTGGGATAGAAAGGAGCTATAGGATTTTTATATGCTGTATTCCATAAAGATTCTTTGATGTGTGTTAAACCATAAATGTTTTGAATGCATGAAAAAAGTTTCATGTAAAGTTTTCTATTAGCTTACCATTATTGAGATGTACACACATGCAACAAGGTTTGTTGTCCTCAAAGACATCTCAGGGTTACTCCGTGTTCAGGTATTTTTGTTTTTTTTTTAATCTTCACTTTGCCTGAAAGTTCTGATCATTTGGAATGTGAACAGGATTTTAACAATTGTAATTTAAAGGCATGCAGTTGATTTCAGTCACTTCAAGTGTTTTGCTCTAAGCATTTTAACCAGAGATCATGCTTAATTACCAGTGGTCTGTGTTTAAGAAAACTGAATCTCATGTATTGTACTTATTCATCAGTTTTATTTTACATAAATTGCAAATCCCTAACCCAAGGATGCATGTAACATGCATCCTTACTTAGAAACCAATTAGTTGTACAACTGTCAATATGCAGTATAAACTTGTGTGAAACAAACATCCCTTGTACTACTGATTTCTTTAAAAAAAAAAAAAAAAAAATTTGTTAGTTGAAACACTAGGAACACAGCTTGTTTATAAGTTGGCCTGCTAATGTAAAAGAGGTTTTGTTAGGCCAATTTCTTAAGTTTTATATCTTAAATCAGTGTTCAGGTTTTTCTAGACAAGTGTGTCATGCATTATATAACAGATTCCATCAGTCTATACCTCAGCTTGATTCCATTTATGTGTGGAATATTTTATGGTACACTGATACTAAACATTAGGTGACGTGCAGAATCTGTGGTCACTATAAAAATTTTGCTTCAGCTTATTTGTGCTAAAGCCTTATTGCTACCACATTTCAATACAACAAAAATAATAACATGTTAATCATGAGAGGTTTTGTGGATACTAAGGATGGAGTCAACATGGTAAAAATAAAGAATTGCATAAAACTATAGTTAGATATTGTATGTAAAAATAAAATTACACAGTGTTTAGAGGCATTGTTTACCAGTGGTTCAGTTGTTGCATTCTCCCTTATTATTCACAATGCTCTACATGCAATAATTGCAGAAATTATTTGTATTTTGTCTTTTATTCAAAGATTGTATTTTGTTTACAAAATAATTTTTATAAGTGATCAAGTACTGTACAGTATTACATTCCAGTCAGGTTACGTGTCGGCGCTCAAATCTTTTCATGGTGATAGTGTCCCTTTGCTGCGTGTTCTTATTTGTACAGATATTTTGTTCGTCTCCCAAAACTGGGGCAGATTGTGTTGCGCCTTTATATATGTGGGACAGTGCCAGGAATAATGGTTAGTATATTTATCAGTAATAGCATATAAGGCAGTGGTTTACTAACTGTACTGATTGCAACTGGACTGCTCTTGCCCTTTCAAGCAATTACAAATAAATTGTTTGCTATATTTTTTTATCTGCTAACTCTGAAACTGGCAAATGTAGTATGTCTTGTATTTAAATAATATTTATTGAAGCCATATACGTCTGGGCATTGCACTGCTGGCATAATGCTGGTCAGTTAGTTAAAGTATAGCTACCCATATGCATAGCAGGAGCTGGCTTAAGAGATATAAATACAGTACTATAGATACAGATTTATGAGCATAGAATTTGCAGTGTAAAAATTCTCAGCATTGTTCAGCACTGCCTTGTCCAGCAATGCCAGTCATTGCTGGCTCTGCCTTAACAGAGAAACTACCTAAACACATTTCACAAAACCCAAAATAGTATTTGTCATAATGAATGGTGCCACATGAAATTCTTAAGGAATGGTTATAGGTTCATTTGGTTTTGTATAAATATAAGTGTAGAGGAGAGTGTTATCTTGTGGATAATTGTAGCCAGGTATATACTATAAACTGTTCTCACGTATCTCATAAACACGCTAAGATAACAGGGATATCTTGCTACTCCTACTTACACTTTGGTCACACTTCACAGACACGCACATGCATATATATATATACATACATCTAGGTTTTTCTCCTTTTTCTAAATAGCTCTTGTTCTTTTTTATTTCTTCTATTGTCCATGGGGAAGTGGAAAAGAATCTTTCCTCCGTAAGCCATGCGTGTCGTATGAGGCGACTAAAATGCCGGGAGCAATGGGCTAGTAACCCCTTCTCCTGTATACAATTACTAAAAAAGAGAAGAAGAAAAACTTTATAAAACTGGGTTGCTTAAATGTGCGTGGATGTAGTGCGGATGACAAGAAACAGATGATTGCTGATGTTATGAATGAAAAGAAGTTGGATGTCCTGGCCCTAAGCGAAACAAAGCTGAAGGGGGTAGGAGAGTTTCAGTGGGGGGAAATAAATGGGATTAAATCTGGAGTATCTGAGAGAGTTAGAGCAAAGGAAGGGGTAGCAGTAATGTTAAATGATCAGTTATGGAAGGAGAAAAGAGAATATGAATGTGTAAATTCAAGAATTATGTGGATTAAAGTAAAGGTTGGATGTGAGAAGTGGGTCATAATAAGCGTGTATGCACCTGGAGAAGAGAGGAATGCAGAGGAGAGAGAGAGATTTTGGGAGATGTTAAGTGAATGTATAGGAGCCTTTGAACCAAGTGAGAGAGTAATTGTGGTAGGGGACTTGAATGCTAAAGTAGGAGAAACTTTTAGAGAGGGTGTGGTAGGTAAGTTTGGGGTGCCAGGTGTAAATGATAATGGGAGCCCTTTGATTGAACTTTGTATAGAAAGGGGTTTAGTTATAGGTAATACATATTTTAAGAAAAAGAGGATAAATAAGTATACACGATATGATGTAGGGCGAAATGACAGTAGTTTGTTGGATTATGTATTGGTAGATAAAAGACTGTTGAGTAGACTTCAGGATGTACATGTTTATAGAGGGGCCACAGATATATCAGATCACTTTCTAGTTGTAGCTACACTGAGAGTAAAAGGTAGATGGGATACAAGGAGAATAGAAGCATCAGGGAAGAGAGAGGTGAAGGTTTATAAACTAAAAGAGGAGGCAGTTAGGGTAAGATATAAACAGCTATTGGAGGATAGATGGGCTAATGAGAGCATAGGCAATGGGGTCGAAGAGGTATGGGGTAGGTTTAAAAATGTAGTGTTAGAGTGTTCAGCAGAAGTTTGTGGTTACAGGAAAGTGGGTGCAGGAGGGAAGAGGAGCGATTGGTGGAATGATGATGTAAAGAGAGTAGTAAGGGAGAAAAAGTTAGCATATGAGAAGTTTTTACAAAGTAGAAGTGATGCAAGGAGGGAAGAGTATATGGAGAAAAAGAGAGAAGTTAAGAGAGTGGTGAAGCAATGTAAAAAGAGAGCAAATGAGAGAGTGGGTGAGATGTTATCAACAAATTTTGTTGAAAATAAGAAAAAGTTTTGGAGTGAGATTAACAAGTTAAGAAAGCCTAGAGAACAAATGGATTTGTCAGTTAAAAATAGGAGAGGAGAGTTATTAAATGGAGAGTTAGAGGTATTGGGAAGATGGAAGGAATATTTTGAGGAATTGTTAAATGTTGATGAAGATAGGGAAGCTGTGATTTCGTGTATAGGGCAAGGAGGAATAACATCTTGTAGGAGTGAGGAAGAGCCAGTTGTGAGTGTGGGGGAAGTTCGTGAGGCAGTAGGTAAAATGAAAGGGGGTAAGGCAGCCGGGATTGATGGGATAAAGATAGAAATGTTAAAAGCAGGTGGGGATATAGTTTTGGAGTGGTTGGTGCAATTATTTAATAAATGTATGGAAGAGGGTAAGGTACCTAGGGATTGGCAGAGAGCATGCATAGTTCCTTTGTATAAAGGCAAAGGGGATAAAAGAGAGTGCAAAAATTATAGGGGGATAAGTCTGTTGAGTGTACCTGGTAAAGTGTATGGTAGAGTTATAATTGAAAGAATTAAGAGTAAGACGGAGAATAGGATAGCAGATGAACAAGGAGGCTTTAGGAAAGGTAGGGGGTGTGTGGACCAGGTGTTTACAGTGAAACATATAAGTGAACAGTATTTAGATAAGGCTAAAGAGGTCTTTGTGGCATTTATGGATTTGGAAAAGGCGTATGACAGGGTGGATAGGGGGGCAATGTGGCAGATGTTGCAAGTGTATGGTGTAGGAGGTAGGTTACTGAAAGCAGTGAAGAGTTTTTACGAGGATAGTGAGGCTCAAGTTAGAGTATGTAGGAAAGAGGGAAATTTTTTCCCAGTAAAAGTAGGCCTTAGACAAGGATGTGTGATGTCACCGTGGTTGTTTAATATATTTATAGATGGGGTTGTAAGAGAAGTAAATGCGAGGGTCTTGGCAAGAGGCGTGGAGTTAAAAGATAAAGAATCACACACAAAGTGGGAGTTGTCACAGCTGCTCTTTGCTGATGACACTGTGCTCTTGGGAGATTCTGAAGAGAAGTTGCAGAGATTGGTGGATGAATTTGGTAGGGTGTGCAAAAGAAGAAAATTAAAGGTGAATACAGGAAAGAGTAAGGTTATGAGGATAACAAAAAGATTAGGTGATGAAAGATTGAATATCAGATTGGAGGGAGAGAGTATGGAGGAGGTGAACGTATTCAGATATTTGGGAGTGGACGTGTCAGCATAATGGGTCTATGAAAGATGAGGTGAATCATAGAATTGATGAGGGAAAAAGAGTGAGTGGTGCACTTAGGAGTCTGTGGAGACAAAGAACTTTGTCCTTGGAGGCAAAGAGGGGAATGTATGAGAGTATAGTTTTACCAACGCTCTTATATGGGTGTGAAGCGTGGGTGATGAATGTTGCAGCGAGGAGAAGGCTGGAGGCAGTGGAGATGTCATGTCTGAGGGCAATGTGTGGTGTGAATATAATGCAGAGAATTCGTAGTTTGGAAGTTAGGAGGAGGTGCGGGATTACCAAAACTGTTGTCCAGAGGGCTGAGGAAGGGTTGTTGAGGTGGTTCGGACATGTAGAGAGAATGGAGCGAAACAGAATGACTTCAAGAGTGTATCAGTCTGTAGTGGAAGGAAGGCGGGGTAGGGGTCGGCCTAGGAAGGGTTGGAGGGAGGGGGTAAAGGAGGTTTTGTGTGCGAGGGGCTTGGACTTCCAGCAGGCATGCGTGAGCGTGTTTGATAGGAGTGAATGGAGACAAATGGTTTTTAATACTTGACGTGCTGTTGGAGTGTGAGCAAAGTAACATTTATGAAGGGATTACTTGAGTCTGGAGATGGGAATACAGTGCCTGCACTCTGAAGGAGGGGTGTTAATGTTGCAGTTTAAAAACTGTATAAAGCACCCTTCTGGCAAGACAGTGATGGGTGAAATGGTGAAAGTTTTTCTTTTTCGGGATGAACATGATGTCCTGGGTTTTAATAGAGTTTTTTCAGACAACCCTCTCAAGGGGCTCTTGATCAAAGAAAGTGGACATATCCTCTCCTTGGATCAAACATGATTTGCTCCCATTCCACACAAGACTGTGCTCTCCTGTCTCCGCAACGGCCATACTCGCCTTACCTATGGGTATCTCATGGAGTGACACTCTATTCCTCTGTGAGGTTTGTTGGGTCCCTATTTTGGTTTATCACTCTCTTGTGGATTGTCCAGTTTACCAGCAAGCTCACAGGATTTGCCTCCACTGTGACTTACTATCACTTTTTGACTTTTTGTCAACAACTGCTTTACTCTACGAACTTTGACACACAACCCTTAGCATCCCTTCCAGCCCTTTTCTCCCCTCACCTATGATCCCCTTCCAACTAGCTGTTTATAGACAACAATACACCATCTCAAATGAACATGATTTCTCTACCTTCCTTAGAAAAGCTGACATTTCTGTAACAGATTAGATAAGTGTCCTTAACACATATATACGTGTGGTGCATATAGTGTACGTTACTATTACATTATTGTGCATTTTTATTTTTTTTGCTAGCTAATACCAGCTACCTCAAATACTTTTTACTTCTTTTTAATTGCTATTAATTGCTCATAATTTTGTGTTGAAAGTCAAATCTTACTCCTAAATTAATGTTATTCATGGTTGCTACCTGTCCATTTAATTTTGTTTATAGCTACTTATTTTAGTCGTTTTATATTGTGTGTGCAATTAGTGTATATTCCAATTACATTATTGTGCAATTCCCAAAACTATCTTTTACTAGCTAGTACCAACTACCTCATATTTTTTTTTACTTTTTATAGTGCAATTAATGGCTCAACTTATTATATATTACAAGTAAGATCTTACTCCCAAATCAATATTATATCATAGTGACTATCTGTCCATTTAACTTTGTTTACCATTACTTAATTTAGTCCCTTATATATTTTCTCCTTGATTTTAGCTTTAAATAACTACCTTAGTTCATATACTCACAATTGTTAAAATAATCAAGGTGCTATTCTCAGGTGCTAAAGTGTAATACGTTCATTATTTTGCTATTACATTCGGGAGCTCCTTTATTTGATTACCACTTTATTTGTTCACCACAACTTATATTAGTTCCTTTTATATTGTCTCCTTTATTTTAACTTTAAAGAACTACCTACTATTATATTCCCAAGCTCCTTTATTTGTTCACCACAATTTATTTTAGTCCCTTTTATTTTGTCACCTTTATTTTAGCTTTAAAGCACTACCTTAGTTCATATATTTACATTTGTTAAAATAATTCAGGTGCTATTTTTTAGCTTTAGAATATTTACTTTGTTTTATACTTAATTCTAACTATAGATTCACTACAAATCTTATGATTACAAGCATTGATCCTGATACCAACCTCTTATTGAATGACTTAAATGAATCAAACAGTAACTGTAATTACTACACAGCAGAACAATCAAAGGCACTTCTCAGAGTCAACAACAACATAACTGTCTTTAACTACAATGTCAGATCTTTAAGCAAACATTACGATGACCTCATAGCATTACTGAATTCCCTGCATGCCAGTATGTCCATCATTGCTCTCACCGAAACCTGGCTAAAGCCAGATACTACAGATGTCTATGCCATTCCTGGTTGCACAGCCATACACAACTGTAGGCCAGATCAACAAAGGGGTGGCACAACTGTATACTACTCAGACCATCTAGAATGTATCGATTATACATGCACAAGGGATGAGCATGGGGAATACAGTGGACCCCCGGTTAACGAACTTTTTTCATTCCAGTAGTATGTTCAGGTGCCAGTACTGATCGAATTTTTTCCCATAAGGAATATTGTGAAGTAGATTAGTCCATTTCAGACCCCCAAACATACACGTACAAACGCACTTACATAAATACACTTACATAATTGGTCACATTTGGAGGTAATCGTTATGCGGGGGTCCACTGTATATAATAGCTAAATTCAAATCCAAATACCTACAAAAACCTCTCACAGTGATAAACATCTACAGAGTACCACAGTCAAACATTAGGCATTTTAGTGAAAACCTAGGAAGTATGATAACTGATGCACACATGAATAAAGATCACTTACTACTCTCAGGTGACTTCAATATAAATCTCCTGCAAGACCAGGATCCACACATTACTGAATTCACAATCACTATGAGTAACTGCTTATTGCTACCAACAGTAACAAAACCTACAAGAATTACAGAGACTAGTGTTTCCCTACTAGACCACATCAGGACCAACACCATATCCCCTTTAAAATAAGGCATAATCACAGATAATACCACAGACCACTACCCTACCTTCCTCATAACTAATCTAGGCAAATTACCCCAAGACACTACTAAAGTCACTTTCAGACTTCATAATGAGGCAGCCATTAATAACTTCAAAGTAGCAATGACAAACATTGACTGGCACACTGAGCTAGAAATCTATACAGATATTGACAAATGTATTAATAATTTTCTAAAAAAGATGCAATACCTCTGTAACAAGCACAGATGACAGCTAAGAGACTGAACAGTCCCTGGCTAATACCCAGCATCCTCAAATCCATAAATACAAAGCACCTATACGAAAAAGAGTACAGAATGGGTCACATAACCAGAGACCAAACAAAATGTTACTCGTCAATCCTAACCAGCCTGATAAGAAGGGCTAAAAAATTGTATTATGAGAACAGATTATCCAACTTAAAAGGTGATATAAAAAAGACCTGGAAAACCCTATCAGAAATTCTAGGAACAAAAAAGATATCAGGAAATAGCACAATTGAACTAACAAAACCAGATGACCCCCAACTCCCACCAATTGAAACAGCAGACTCAATGATTTCTTCTCCACTATAGGAAAAACCTTGCCAATAAAATCCCAAGCTCAAATACCCCACCCAATGACTACCTCACTGGCAACTTCCCGAACACTCTGTTCCTAGCTCTGACTAACCCAACAGAAGTCTCCCTTATTATCAACACACTAAAAAACAAGACAGGAGATTTAAATACCTTTGTACCCTTTATATACAAAAAAGTGTCACAAGTTCTGTCACCAATCATTGCAACACTCTTTAACAAAACCATCGAATCCTCTACCTTCCCTACAGTTCTCAAAATAGCGAGGGTCACCCCGATCCATGAAGGAGGAGACCAAATAGACTTGAATAACTATAGGCCAATATCCAACTTACACCCTCTCTCTAAAATCTTTGAAAAATTAATTCATAAGCGAATCTTTTCCTACCTCATCTCCCACAACATACTCAACCCCTGCCAGCTTGGGTTCAGGCCTAATAAAAATACGAATGATGCTATTATATACATGCTAGAACAAAAATACACTGCACTAGAGAAGAAAGAAGTCCCACTGGGGATCTTCATTGATTTACGTAAAGCTTTTCATACAGTTGACCATGATTTGATCCACATAAAATTGTCGCACTATGGTATAAGAGGGCACTCCCTCAACTACCTAAAGTCATTCCTCAGCAACAGAAGCCAATATGTGTGCACAAATGGAGCAAACTCTTCCGCACAGCCAATTGCAGTTGGTGTCCCACAGGGAAGCATCCTTGGCCCTCTTCTCTTTCTCATTTACATAAATGACCTACTAAATGCATCGCAACTACTCAAACCCACACTATTTGCAGATGACACTACATACGTCTTCTCTCACCCGAGCCCAGTCATGCTAGCCAATACTGTGAATACCTAATTACAGAAAATATCTACCTGGATGATGACTAACAAACTTAGTCTCAACATTGACAAAACCTACTTCACTCAGTTTGGAAACAGAGCTACAGATGTCCCTCTTAACATAATGATAAACGGATCACCTATCACAAAGCTCACAGAGGGAAAATTCTTAGGAATCCACCTTGATAATAGGCTCAAATTTCAAACGCATGTACATCAAATTTCCAAGACCGTAGGCATACTATCGAAAATATGGTACTATGTTCCACAGTCAGCCCTCCTGGCACTATATTACTCACTTATTTACCCCTATCTCACCTATGGAATTTATGCATGGGGCTCAGCAACAATAAACCATCTCAGACCATTAATTACCCAACAAAAGGCTTCAGTCAGAATGATGATAAATTCCCACTACAGGCAGCACACTCCACCAATATTCAAAACTCTAAACCTACTCACCGTACAAAACATCCATACTTATTATTGTACCTACTACATACATAGAACACTTAACTGTGATATAAACCCTCTCCTCAAATGTCTCCTTACAACTTCAACAGAACACATGACCATAACACAAGACACAGATCACTCTTTTATGTTCCTCGTGTCCATCTCACACTATGCAAAAACTCAATGCACATAAAAGGCCCAAAAATCTGGAATTCATTACCTGTGAATATAAAAGAAACACTGTCTATTTATAAATTCAAGTTTCTTCTTTAAAATTACTTAGTCACCCTCAACTAAATAAATATTGAATAATTGTATCTCATAAATGTTTAACTTGTGACCCAATCAAACTTTTTTTTTTTTTTAATTACATTACCATTCTACTGAATGCACAGCAACTCAGCAAATGACCATATGACCTGTCTTTGAAATACTCATTTGTTCTTAATTGTTATTTGTTTACTATAATTTTTACCACTGAATATATCACTGCTTAGTTAATCTTCAGTTAATTTTAAGCCTGCCCATAATACTCTGCATACAAGGGGCTTTTGGCATGTTACACTTAACCACTGTATTTCTTTGTACATCTATGTATCATGTCCAAATTAATAATAAATAAAAATAAATAAATGGATCTACAACTTCCTGACAAATAGAAGACAAACAGTAATAGTAAACAGAGTAAAGTCCCAGGCAGCCATGGTAAAAAGCCCTGTTCCACAAGACACAGTACTCGCTCCCATTCTATTCCTCATCCTCATTTCTGACATAGACAGAGACGTAAGCCATAGCTCCGTGTCTTCCTTTGAGGATGACACCCGGATCACCATGGCAGTGACCTCCAACGAAGACACTGCGAGACTCCAAGCGGACATCAACCAAATCTTCGAATGGGCCACTCAAAACAATATGAAGTTCAACGAAGAGAAATTTCAACTACTCAGATATGGAAAACTTGAAGAAATTAAAAATGTGTCAGGGTATACCACAAATTCTTACCATACAATAGAGCAGAAGAGTAATGTGAAGGACCTGGGAGCCATAATGTCAGAGGATCTCACCTTCAAAGACCACAACAATGTATCTACCTCATCCGTTAAGAAAATGATAGGATGGATAATGAGAACCTACAAAACTAGGGATGCCAAGCCCATGATGATTCTCTTCAAATCGCTTGTGCTCTCTAGGCTGGAATGCTGCTGTACACTAACGGCCCCCTTCAAGGCTGGTGACATTGTAGACCTGGAGAGTGTACAAAGAACTTTCATGGTACATATAAGTGCGATAAGGCACCTAAACTACTGGAAACTGTTGAAGGTCCTTGCTCTGTATTCCCTTGAAGGCAGGCGAGAGAGATACATGATAATATACACTTGGAAAGTCCTGGAGGGATTGGTACTAAACCTGTACACGAAAATCACTCCATATGAAAGCAAAAGACTCGGCAGGAGATGCAACATTCCTTCGATGAAAAGCAGGGGTGTCACAAGTATACTGAGAGAACACAATAAGTGTCTGGGGCCCAAGACTGTTCAATTGCCTCCCAGCATACATAAGGGGGATTACCAATCAACCCCTGGCTGTCTTCAAGAAGGCACTGGACATGTCATGTGGGTTTTTCGATAACGTGGATGGGGTAAGAATACTCACGTAGGCTGGTAGTACGTATAATATAACGGAAAGTATGGGAAAGCGCCAACAGCCGACCTGCCTCTCTCTGCTCCCTATCTTGACTGACTCACAGTGCCTATGGGTGAGGGGGTGTTTGAAATCCTGCTATGGTCAGCAGCAATATGAATACAGTCAATGATTCACACAGACGGTTGGTAGTGAGTCATCTACTGGTACACTGGTTACTAGGAACTGGTACTACTACTGAGAGCTCGGCGATGCTAACGTATGTCGTCCCGACATACAACTAATACAAACTAGAGACGGCAGGTGCACGGCTTGGGCTGATTCTATACAATGTCAAAGTACACAACAATTGAACATTATAACATACATAAGTAGAATATTGGAATGGAAGCTTACGTAACTGAAACTGTAATGCAATACAAGGTATAATATAGCACAACTCATCGAACGAAACTCAACGTTGGGATTACACAATAGAAGTGATAAAAAAAAATTTGATCGATCGATCTGTATTCATGTGATCTACGGATTCTGAGGAAGGAATATATACAAAGAAAGAAGTGTTTAACAGAAAGGCAGATTCGGTGCACTCAAATCTAGACTGTTAACTCTCAGAATTCGGAGAGAACGTGAACACACAAAAAAAAATTCTTGAATACTGATAAGTTGATACTGTAATTATTCATCTATACAGGTTATTCACATTTAAACCCAACTCTGCTAGGGTGAGATTGACATATGCAGAATGGGTGTCATCTCTGGGAGGATCAAACTCTGTTGCACTGGCTAACTCATGCTGTATTTGAGGCAAATCTGAATTGGTAGTTACAAATGATACTTGAGGATTTCTCAATACCTGTCGTGTACGTAGGGAATAACGACATTCAGGTTGATCGTCTGACTGAGTATCAGAGGTAGAGAGTGCAGGATCAGGAGGATTGTCAGAGTCTGTCACATTAGTCTGGGTTGGAACATCATTATCATCACATACTAACTTCTTATGATCTAAATGCGATTCTTTATACTGACCAGTACTAATTTCTCTAACCTTATACTTATTACCAGTGATATGTTCAACTACTCGATAAGGACCAACAAACTTTTGATCAAGCTTAGGCATTACAGACGTTTTGTTAAAGTTAGTCAGCATAACTCTCGAACCTACTTTGATTTTGGATGGCTTTGCTCGAGTGTTTGCGACTCTTGTAAATTCTGCTGTTGATTTATGAAGTGTTTCATGGATTCTTCTAAAAACACTTTGAGCTAAGCTGGTACGAGTTGCTATGAAATCATCAGGGTTGTAATTTGGTTTCGGATTAGAATATAGCAACTCATAAGGCAAACGTTTATCTACACCGTACAATGCATAATGTGGAGTGTCACCTATAGAAACATTGTAAGCAGAATTTATAGCACACTGCACATCAGGTATAACTTCATCCCAAGTTTCACTGTTGGGATTGATAGTGGCTCTCAAGACATCAAGTACTTTTTTATTGGTACGTTCTGCTAACCCATTGCTGGCAGGATGATGAGGAGCAATGGTGGATTTAGAGATCTTGTACAACGTGCACAAATTTTCAAGAATCTCATTACAGAATTCACCTCCATTATCTGTTACTAGGGACTTAGGGGTGGTATGCCTGCAGATAATGCGTTCTTTAAACGCTTTAGCTACTGTCTCGGCAGTCTTATCTGCAATAGGAACCAACTCACAATATCTGGTGAAATGGTCTACCATAACACACAGATGTTTGTTGCCCTGGAGGGAACATTGGAAATTAGTTAACAAATCTAGCGCAACTCTTTCCCAACGTTCGCTAGTGGTTGGATACACTTGGATTGGATTAGGACCATTAGCATTACCTTTATGTTGCATGCAGACACTACATTTCTTAACATACTCAGAAATATCAGTTGCCATACGAGGCCAAAAGTATTTCAATCTGGCTTGTTTTACTGAACGATCCATACCAGGGTGCGCAACACGTGGTACATCGTGAACTAGCTGTAAGGCTACATTCACTAGTGACTGTGGAATTACTAACTGATATACTCTTCTGCTAGGAATACCCAACTCGGCTGTTCGATACAGTAATTCTTGGTTCATGACAAAGTCACTGATGGGTGCTGGTGGCTTCACAGTCAGAATAAGATCTTCCTGGAGCCGGAATCGAATCACACCAGACCACATGGGATCTGTTCGTTGAGCATTCTTTACATCCTCAGCACTAAATAGAGGGTCTGCAGTGACTATACTAACATGTCGCGATAAGGCATCTGCGACTACATTTGATTTGCCAGGTAAGTGTTCAAAGGTCGGATTGAACTCTTGGATAGTCAAGGTCCATCTGGCTAACCTTCCAGTAGGTTGTTTGTTCTGGAATAAAGGTATCAGTGGAGCGTGGTCTGTCAAGACATGAACAGAGTACTGATAAATAATGTCTCAGAAGTGCTTTAAGGACCATGCTATTGCTAAAGCTTCTTGCTCAGTTACTGTATAATTATGTTCAGCCTTCGTAAGGACTCGGCTAGCAAATGCAACTGCGTTGTACTTGCCATCAGTCTTCTGAGCTAGTACGGCACCTATGCCAATAGAACTAGCATCAGTTGTCAGATAGAAGGGCTTAGAAAAATCTGGAAATTTCAAAATTGGAGCAGATGTTAGCTTTTCTTTTAAAGTTTGGAATGCTCTTTCTTGACGGAAGGTCCAAACAAAAGGAGCATCTTTCTTAAGCAACTCGGTTAGAGGAGCAGCTATGGAAGAAAAATTGGCAATGAAAGATCTATAAAAACCTGCTAAGCCCACAAAGGATCTTACGGTATCAGCAGTTTTGGGTGTTGGAAAATTTAGTATTGCAGTTACTTTACTTTGGTCGGTCGTAACCCCTCTAGGAGTGACTACGTGACCAAGAAACTTAATTTCTGATCTGAAAAATTGACATTTAGACAGTTGGATCTTTAAATTGGCTTCTTCAAGCTTACCAAGTACTACATCAAGTCTTCAAGTGTGTATCCACGTCTTTAGACATGACGATTACATCATCTAAGTACACCATAAGTGCATTACCTATGAGACCTCTAAAGATATTAGTCATGAGCCTTGAGAACGTGATAGGGGAGGATCGTAATCCAAACGCCATACAGAGGAAGTGATAATGACCTGTAGGAGTGGAGAATGCAGTTAGCTCTTGGCTGTCCTCGTGAAGAGGGACTTGCCAAAACCCTTGTAACAAGTCCAGGGTTGAAAAGACGTTGTTATCTCCGATGTTACGTAAAAGATCACCCAGTACAGGAAGTGGGAAGCGATCTGGAATAGTTTTCGCATTTAACTTCCTAAAGTCAATCACTGGGTGCCAAGTACCATCCTTCTTAGGTACTAGGATCAAGGGCGCATTCCAAGGTGAATTGCTAGGTGCAATAACTCTATCATCGAGTATTTGATTGATCAATTCTGGTTGACTGACTGGCTTAACCCACAAGAATGGCTGACGAAGACGTGTAACGATGCACACAGCATGAAGGAGCAGGTGGATGACAGGAGACAGGCTGGATGGTAGGCTGAGGCAGGCTGACTAGCGTTCACTTCCACAGTCTGGCTTGGCTGGCTTAATTGCAAAATCCGGGTCAACCCCTCGGAGATTGAAGCAATTAGCACATGAACTAAGCCAGGAAGCTTGAAAAACGGCTGCAAGAGGCTTGCAGGCTGGAGTACACAGGGTGGTGTGCTGAGGGTAAGCTGCTAGCTGGAGGTGGCGGATGGTTCACCTTTGACCTGCCGGCTCCCTACAAACAGTCTTCTAACGTCTTGAAATACCCTTAAATCCATGCCCACACCGGTGCCACCATTTGTCATGTGGGTTTTCGATTCGTGGATGGGGTAAGAATACTCACGTAGGCTGGTAGTACATATAATATATAACGGGAAGTATGGAAAGCGCCAACAGCCGACCTGCCTCTCTCTGCTCCCTATCTTGACTGACTCACAGTGCCTACGGGTGAGGGTGTTTGAAATCCTGCTATGGTCAGCAGCAATATGAATACAGTCAGTGATTCACACAGAGACGGTTGGTAGTGAGTCATCTACTGGTACACTGGTTACTGGTAACTGGTTACTAGGAACTGGTACTACTACTGAGAGACAGGCACCTAATGGAAGGAATGTATGGAAAATTTTATAGGGGGTTGGGGTTACCTGTATGTACCTCAACATTACATGCATACGAGTAATCTCATTGGGAGACAACAACCATATTGTTTACCGTAGTCGCCCTGTGTAGACATGTGAGAAAACTTAACCACCCCTGGTCACTGCAGGTGGTCCCTTCGAACTCACAATCTTATCCATATCTATCCGAGACCAGTATAAATTGGATAGCACCCACAAGTACGGCGCTACTAATTAATTGTGGACTGTATAGATTATATTAGTTTAACTGAATGAAGGGGGGAGAGGGTAGGTTACACATGGATATATCCATAAAGGAAAAACACTTGTATATAATCCCACCACTTACCAGATATTCTCTGGTGGTCACTTGATGTAGCTGGATCACCCACAACCTATCCAATTACAACATACCTAACTGGCCAGTATTGTCTGCTATAACTAGAAGGGTTACTTAACTGTGGGTGATTGATGCTCCTTATTTCCTCCATTCACCATCTCATTTTGATGTCCTGCTACACTGACACGGTTCTTATTCCAGCAGGAACGAGGTATGTGTTGGTTTGTCCCGGCTTAGAAGTCGTGACTCCATAAAAACTTCACTATCTTCGGGACAGGAACACGAGGTAAACAGATGCTCACTCTGAGAATGGCGACTCATTTCACTTCACACATTCTCTTAACTTGGTGTTATTATCACTGATTACTTCTTAGCCCACCATATGGTTTAATGTCTCTGTGGAGACAAAGAACTTTGTCCTTGGAGGCAAAGAGAGGAATGTATGAGAGTATAGTTTTACCAACGCTCTTATATGGTTGTGAAGCATGGGTGATGAATGTTGCAGCGAGGAGAAGGGTGGAGGCAGTGGAGATGTCATGTCTGAGAGCAATGTGTGGTGTGAATATAATGCAGAGAATTCGTAGTTTGGAAGTTAGGAGGAGGTGCGGGATTACCAAAACTGTTGTCCAGAGGGCTGAGGAAGGGTTGTTGAGGTGGTTCGGACATGTGGAGAGAATGGAGCGAAACAGAATGACCTCAAGAGTGTATCAGTCTGTAGTGGAAGGAAGGCGGGGTAGGGGTCGGCCTAGGAAAGGTTGGAGGGAGGGGGTAAAGGAGGTTTTGTGTGCGAGGGGCTTGGACTTCCAGCAGGCATGCGTGAGCGTGTTTGATAGGAGTGAATGGAGACAAATGGTTTTTAATACTTGACGTGCTGTTGGAGTGTGAGCAAAGTAACATTTATGAAGGGGTTCAGGGAAACCGGCAGGCCGGACTTGAGTCCTGGAGATGGGAAGTACAGTGCCTGCACTCTGAAGGAGGGGTGTTAATGTTGCAGTTTAAAAACTGAAGTGTAAAGCACCCTTCTGGCAAGACAGTGATGGAGTGAATGATGGTGAAAGTTTTTCTTTTTCGGGCCACCCTGCCTTGGTGGGAATCGGCCAGTGTGATAAAAAAAAAAATTATTATACACATTGGAGGCCACTCATTAAGATCTGAGACTGATGAGTGATGATTAAATCACGGGTATTTTTCCCCGGGACACACTCCATGGCGATGCGCCAGTCACCACCGATCCTTCCATTATTCACTAATTTTGCCACTTTATTACGGTGGTCCCGTAAATCATGTTCCCTCACTCTTCACCAGGAACAGTTACGACACTTCCTATTATGAAGTGAGGCCTATATTAATCCTTAGGCCACCGTGAACGCCAATTTCCTGGTCCCATGTTTTCCCAGCCTCTGAACTCCATTCCAAACACTCCCGCTCCCTGATGCCCCGTCTCGACCTCTCCCTGCCCATCAGCGCAGGCACAGAGCTTCCCTGTTGGTTCTATTCCATTTTCAAATACATTTTTGACCCATGTCAACACATTAAACACCTATTAGGCACTATAGGTTCAGAAGATTAAAATATTTTCCACAGAATGTATCAAATAATGCTGTAGCAGAGATAACACCAGGAGAGAGCTCAGATGAAAACCTCACACACTCGAGCTTTTAAATCTCTGCACCAAGTTCACCTTAAACCAGGAAGGAAAAAAATCTGTCAAGAAATGACAGAAATTGTACGCCAACTCCAATCATTTCTGGAGTGAAATCACAGTCGATGGCCTCCACTCCAACACTACAGATATTAGTGCCAGGAAAAAAAAGACGTCCCCCATACCACCAGTTCCACCAATCTGACGACATTTATCTTTGCGGATATACAAGGTTTAAAGCCAGCAACGTATAACAAAATACCTTTCATCCGTGGACTGCTTGCAGAGGCAAATGCAATGTTCACGGTTTTCACAGAGACCCACATAAAGGATCACTTGGACAACGAAATATGGATCCCAGGTTACAACCTATATAGATGTGATAGAGTGAACAAGGAAAAAGGGGGGGGGGGGTTGGCCTGTATATCACAGTCACTTATATGCTCAGAACTACTAAATGATGCTCTTGAGTACAATGATGATGTCTAAAGTACAGCAATCTCCATCCAGTTTCAGGCAATTTGTAAGAAAGAAGCCAATGACTCTTGGCTTCAAAAATTGCCTTGGAACTGGCTGCCAAGATGCCAAAAAATGCTTAAAGAAAAAGATTCTGAAAATAAAAATGTACAAACTATGCTGTTTTCTCTCAAGTATTTGCACACTGTAGCCAAATCATAGTAGTCTTACCATTTTATGAGCAAGAAATTGTAATAACTCATTACAACCTGGAGTTTTACCTGGAGAGAGTTCCGGGGGTCAACGCCCCCGTGGCCCGGTCTGTGACCAGGCCTCCTGGTGGATCAGAGCCTGATCAACCAGGCTGTTACTGCTGGCTGCACGTAATCCAACGTACGAGCCACAGCCCGGCTGGTCAGGTACCGACTTTAGGTGGTCGTCCAGTGCCTGCTTGAAGACAGCCAGGGGTCTATTGGTAATCCCCCTTATGTATACTGGGAGGCAGTTGAACAGTCTCTGGCCCCTGACACTTATTGTATCGTCTCTTAACTTGCTAGTGACATCCCTGTTTTTCACTGGGGGATGTTGCATCGTCTCCCGAGTCTTTTGCTTTTGTTGTGAGTGATTTTCGTGTGCAAGTTTGGTACTAGTCCCTCTAGGATTTTCCAGGTGTATATAATCATGTATCTCTCCCGCCTGCATTCCAGGGAATACAGGTTCAGGAACTTCAAGCATTCCCAGTAATTGAGGTGTTTTATCTCCGTTATGCGCGCCGTGAAGGTTCTTTGTACATTTTCTAGGTCAGCAATTTCACCTGCCTTGAAAGGTGCTGTTAGTGTGCAGCAATATTCCAGCCTAGATAGAACAAGCGACCTAAAGAGTGTCATCATGGGCTTGGCATCCCTGGTTTTGAAGATTCTCATTATCCATCCTGTCATTTTTCTAGCAGATGCGATTGATGCAATGTTATGGTCCTTGAAGGTGAGATCCTCCGACATGATCACTCCCAGATCTTTGACGTTGGTGTTTCACTCTATTTTGTGGCCGGAATTTGTTTTGTACTCTGAAGAAGTTTTAGTTTCCTCATGTTTACCATATCGGAGTAGTTGAAATTTCTCATCGTTGAACTTCATATTGTTTTCTGCAGTCCATTGAAAGATTTGGTTGATGTTCGCTTGGAGCCTTGCAGTGTCTGCAATGGAAGACACTGTCATGCAGATTCGGGTGTCATCTGCAAAGGAAGACACGGTGCTGTGGCTGTCATCCTTGTCTATGTCAGATATGAGGATGAGAAACAAGATGGGAGCGCGTACTGTGCCTTGTGGAACAGAGCTTTTCACCGTAGCCGCCTCAGACTTTACTCTGTTGACTACTGCTCTTTGTGTTCTGTTTGTGAGGAAATTATAGGTCCATCTACCAAGTTTTCCTGTTATTCCTTTAGCACGCATTTTGTGCGCTATTACGCCATGGTCACACTTGTCAAAGGCTTGTGTAAAGTCTGTATATATTACATCTGCATTCTTTTTGTCTTCTAGGGCATCTAGGACCTTGTCGTAGTGATCCAGCAGTTGAGACAGGAGCGACCTGCTCTAAACCCTTGTTGCCCTGGGCTGTGTAATTGATGGGTATCTAGATGGGTGGCGATCTTGCTTCTTAGGACCCTTTCAAAGATTTTTATGATGTGGGATGTTAGTGCTATCGGTCTGTAGTTCTTTGCTATTGCTTTACTGCCCCCTTTGTGGAGTGGGGCTATGTCTGTTGCTTTTAGTAATTGTGGGACGACCCCCGTGTCCATGCTCCCTCTCAATAGGATGGTGAAAGCTCGTGATAGGGGCTTCTTGCAGTTCTTGATGAACACGGAGTTCCATGAGTCTGGCCCTGGGACAGAGTGCATGGGCACGTCATTTATCGCCTGTTCGAAGTCATTTGGCGTTAGGATAACATCAGATAGGCTTGTGTTAACCAAATTCTGTGGCTCTCTCATAAAAAATTAATTTTGATCTTCGACTCTCAGTCTGGTTAGCGGCTTGCCAAAAACTGAGTCATATTGGATAGATTGAAAATCTTTTCATGGAACATTGCTTCCATTAGGAAGCGGTTGCCTGACTTACATCATATTATTGCAACCAGGAATATTGATGTCATCTGTTTGCACGAATGTAGACTGAAATATGGAGCACCTCCACCGAAGTTGATTAGATGTGCAGCTTATAACTTTAGGTCAACCAACTGTTGTGTGATGTATTTTAAAAAGAACTTGCCACATTCACTCCTTGCCCTGCAGAGTCGAATAAACATGCAATATCATGGTGTCAAAGTATACACAGGCAGTTTTTGCATAAACATTTTTAATATTTTTATGCTCCAGCGAACCATCTTCGACCTGATGCTTTACCATATCGCATCAATAGTGAACCTATCCTCATTCTTGGAGACTTTAATGCCAAACATAAGAATATTGGTGGGTCTATAACAAACACCAATGGAGCTAAACTAGTTAATTTTTAAATGAGAATGATAATGTTCGAATTGTGGGCACTGCTGAGCCTACACACATACAGTGGACCCCCGGTTAACGATATTTTTTCACTCCAGAAGTATGTTCAGGTGCCAGTACTGACCGAATTTGTTCCCATAAGAAATATTGTGAAGTAGATTAGTCCATTTCAGACCCCCAAACATACACGTACAAACGCACTTACATAAATACACTTACATAATTGGTCGCATTCGGAGGTAATCGTTATGCGGGGGTCCACTGTATATGGTGGCATACTAAATCTGTGCCTTGAATTTAATACATCATATACGATGCATGACTCATAGCTTATGATCTATCTTATCACTTCCCAAGACTCACAACTGTCAATCTTGATCATATCTCCAGCAGTCAAGGAGCTAAATACAAATGGAGGAAACAGAGATAATTTTATTAACCACTTGGATCAATGGTATAAGAATTACGAGCCCATTGACACACAAAAATTCAATGATGATCTAGTTGCCACTATTGAGACTGTACTCACAGTTCAAGTGGGCAGGAAAAGAAAACATAAACCTTCCACTATAAATGACAATAAAAATCAATGTAAATACTATAATGATCCACAGCTACGCAATCTAACATGCAGCAGCTAGGAGGATTGGTAAAGCATACCGTGAATGTAGAACCCCAGACCTGCTCAGAACGTTCCAAGCTGCACTAACAAATGCAAGGAATAGAAAGCAAGAACTTAGGCAACAGGAATGGGAACAATTTGTTAGTGGGTTAAATAGGTACACCCTTTAAGTTTGGCTTGGAAAGGTATAAATAAAATAACCAGGAAAAAGACTGGCAATGTTGTTCATCCCTTTCCTCTTGAAAAAGCAAATGACCTCATAAATGAGTGGTCCAAACCATCCAGGCATGAAAACCTTCCATTTCATATTAGAAACACCTTAGAGAGTGCTTCTGAGGAAATATTGAAATTGACTAATTTTATGAGCCAAAATACTGATGAGAGTGATTGCCTCTTCACCAAGTATGAATTAGATAATGCATTAACTAAAGGTTGATCAACTGCTCCTGGAGAGGATGGTATAACCTATGATATTCTCAGAACTCTAAGGCACGTGCCTAATAATCCTTTGTTGACACTGTATAATACCAGTTACATTGAGTGAATTCTTACTGCTTCCTGGACCAATAGTCTCATTGTGCCTATCCCTAAGCCCCTACAGCCTGATACATTTAGACCGATCTCCTTAACTAATTGTCTTTGTAAAACTTTTGAAAGAATGGTACTTAACAGACTGTACTACAGAATCAGACACCAACTTTCTCCCTACCTCTATGGGTTCATGAAAGGTAAAAGTGTGCAGAACTGTATTTCCACCTTTCTCACTGCACACACCTCTACTAGTTTTACCACTTTTCTTGATCTAAAATCTGCATTTGATATCGCAAACAGAACTGTTATACTGCATGAACTAGCCAAAATGAATATTGGTGGTAGTTTACTCTGCTGGATAATAGGATACCTGTCAAACAGAGTATCCTCTGTCCTCTACCAAGGCTTTAGAAGCGAGTCGAAAGAAATGTCCCTAGGTACACGGCGGGGAGGAGTTCTCAGTCCCATGCTATTTAATGTTCTGATTAATGCTCTCCTAAATGTTCTACCTGCCTCACCTAAACATATTGCTATAAACTATGCTGATGACATCATGAATCATACAACAGGGCTTAAGAAGATGAGTACCATTCTTAATGAAGTTCAAGCAATTTATAATCGACTAGGCCTCATAATATCTTCCTCTAAAACAAAGATATTAACAAGCAAATGACATCCCCCACCCATCTATTTGCAGGGTGAAAACATTAGCTACGTTAAAACTTACAGATATCTTGGTGTAGATGTACCCTTTAACAAATCCACTATACCACAACTAAATAAGAAATGCAAAGATAGGCTAAGTGCTCTCAAAGCTGTGGCTGGCTAAAACCTCAACTATGGTGCTAATGTGAGAATCGTGAGAATGATGTACATAGCCTATGTTAGGTCCTTAATTGATTATGCTGCTCCCACGTTGATATTAGGTAGAGAAAGTTCTCTCCAACCTTTGGAGTTAATGCAAAATGAAGCTCTCAGAATTATTCTTGGCTGTCCCAAATCTACAAAGGTTCTTAATATGAGAAAGGAGCTTGGTATTTCTAGTATCAGTGATAGGATTATTGAGAGTAACACTGTACTCAGTATCAGAATGTTCAGAAATGAACCAGACACTGTCACAATGAATCTTACTAAATGTCTTAAAGTAAATACATACAAATCTAAATGGATTATGAAAACATGCAATTATATTAAGTTTTATAACCTGCATGAACTGTATCTCTGTAGACAACAAAAGCATTTCACCCCTCCATGGAAGATGTGTTCATTTAATATCACATACCTGCAAGCCCCTACCAAGAAGCTCATTGCTAGTAATCCCTTCCTTAAATCACTTGTTAAAGCAACTGCTCAAGAAGAAATTTCTCGCCTAGCTGGTAGTAATAAGTTATCACAAGTTATATACACAAACCATACCCCGGCCGGGATTGAACCCTCAGTCAGAGAGTCTCAAAACTCCAGCCCGTTGCGTTAGCCACTAGACCAGCTAGCCACAATATACCTAGTTGGACAAATCTTATTGTGGCTAGCTGGTCTAGTGGCTAATGCGACGGGCTGGAGTTTTGAGACTCTCTGACCGCGGGTTCAATCCCAGCCGGGGTATGGTTTGTTTGCAATCGTGGCATTACGATTTCGTGAGTCATGTTGACGGCAGTGAAGGGACTTGAGCTAGAGTTCGTCACGGCCACGCTAGCTGGAGATTCGTCTGTAAAAACTTGCATTTGTGGTCACAGTGGTGCCTGTGCTAACCTTCCTATGGTGTCGAAATATACCTAGTTGGACGAATCTTATTGTGGCTAGCTGGTCTAGTGGCTAACGCGACGGGCTGGAGTTTTGAGACTGACCGCGGGTTCAATCTCGACCGGGGTATGGTTTGTTTGCAATCGTGTCATTACGATTTCGTGAGTCGAGTTATATACACAGATGGATCTAAACAGGAGTCTTCTGGCAGGGCTGCATCTGCTCTTGTTGCCACCTCCCTAATTAAGAATGATAATAAATTTGTTGAACTAGGCATAAGAATTAACAACTGAGCGTCCACACCGCAAACTGAATTGTTTGCAATCCTAATGGCGCTAAAGCTAACTTATGACATTGAGCTTGACTCTATCAGCTGTATAGCCCTTGTGGCTTAGCGCTTCTTTTTTATTATAATAATAATTGACTCTATCAACGTTACTGATTCCCTGTCATCATTGAAGGCTCTTGACACATAAAATGGCTCCAACAACATGCTCATCAGAGAAGCCAGTTATAGATACTCAAAAATCTGGGACAAAGGAATTAATGTACAATTGCTATGGATCCCATCACACATTGGATTACTCCTTTATGATGAAGTTGATATGTTAGCCAAGAAGAGCACCCTGAAGGAGAATGTAGAATATAACTTTGGTGTATCTGTGTCTAGCATTAGGAATAATATTAGGAGAGAAGTAAATAATGAAAATGATTGTTATAGGAATACAGTTAGAAGCCTGAGTAGATCTATAACCCACTATGATAACATGACCTCTTCAAGGGGGGCTCCTTGGCGTGGTGAAGAGGCTCTTGGTCTGAGGAATTAGCCCTGTCGGTCTTCTTCCTCAGACTGAACCTAATTACCCCCCATTCTCCCCTCCCCTATCCCATCCTCCCATTTTTCCATTCCTCCTCCTCCTCCTCACCCCTCCCTTTTGCCCTTCCTCTTTTTGGCCTTTGGGATTTCTCCCACAGGCGCGCTAGTTCCTAGGTAGGAGAAAGGACACCGGGGTCCATCCCATTCCATTGAGGTTCTTGGCGGTGGCGTAGTTTGCCGTGGAATCTGGATTGCCTGGGGATGTCCCGATCCCTCTCCGGTATCCCGGAGTAGCTTTGGGTGTCTTTCGGGCGACGGGTGTATCTCTGGAAGCCACCTTTCGGATTCCGGGGGTGGTGGCTGAAGGAGGTATGCTTTGTGGCGGATATCCGGCCGCCCTCTCTTTTGTCCACCGAGGTAGCTCAGCAGATGTGAGGTTGCTATCCCGGATTGCTGGTTTACTGGCATGAAGGGTAGGGTATGGCATGGGTTCCATGCTGCATCTGCGCTACTAGCGGTGCTGAGGTCCTCTTGGGTGCGGAGGGAGATTTCCGGCCCTTTCATTCCTCCTGGGAACTATTCCTCCCCGCTCCCCCCTTTTTTTATTCTTTTTTTTATATTTGTTTTCTTTTCTTTCTTTTTTTTTTCTTAAAAACAAAAAGCAAAGGAGTAACCTAACCATGGCAGCCCTAGTCCATGAACCCACTACCCCCGGGCCCCTTCTTGATACCGCACCCCATTCTGACCCTGCCTTGTGTTTAGACCACTCTTCGGACACTCCTGATGCCCCTGTACCTCTTGCTGGTGCTGTTTCCTCACCCGCTTCAGGTACCGGGGCTTCGACTGACTCCTTCGATTTGTCTGAACTCCGCTCTCCTTTGACTATGCTTCCGGCTTCTCCCTCTACGGTACGGCAATTTTCGAATCGCCCGCCCATTTCACACCGGACCAACTCCGGTCCTACTCCTAAACGCCAACGTCAATCTCCTGATGATGCTCCTTCGTTACCTTCCCATTCTACTCGGAAAAGACCGACACGTCAAGCACTCCCTCTCCACGCTCAGTTTCGGACCACACAATGGACTAAATTCTTTACTTTAAGACCGACTTCTTCTTCTGCCTACCTTTCTGACCATAGTATTGGCAAAGCGCTCCTGCGTCATGTTGGTAGAGATATTTCATTTCATGCTCTCAAGAGCGGTATGCGCATCATCACTGTCCAGAATGCTACCCAAGCTCATGATCTTTCTCTCCTTTCGAATATCGATACTACTCCTATCACTATTGAAAAACATCTTTCTCTCAATTCTTGTAGTGGTACTGTCATTCTGCCCCATACCATAGTCCAACAGAATTTCCAGTCATGTGGCAATGACATTTTTGAACAGCTGGAACTCCAGGATCTCCCAATCCTCAAAGTAGACACTTATGTCCTTCCTGCCCGGGGGCGGAGACGTTACCCTTGCAATGTGGCTCGTTTAACTTTTGACAGCCGAGAACTCCCGTCCTCTGTATATGTCGCGGGACATCGGTTACAAGTTCGAAAGGTGATACCTACACCGCAACAATGTAGAAATTGCTGGCGTTTTGGTCACCCAGCGAAATATTGCAGATCTATGGCCGAATGCCCAGTCTGTGGTGCCGACGACCATTCTAATACATCTTGCAGTCAACCTCCATCTTGCCTTAATTGTAATGAAGCTCACCCTTCGTACTCCCGCCGTTGCCAGGTCTACTTAAATGAACGTGAAATCCGTTGCCTCAAAGAGGCAGAAGGTCTCCCTTATGCTATGGCAGTTACTCATCTCCGCCTCCAAGGGAGACTACCCCGTGTTTCTTATTCTCGTGTTTCCAAACATCCCCCCACTTCTGGGGTCCCATCTTCTGCAGCCTCCTCTGTTGTTACCCCTCCCATAGCCACTACGGCATCTAATCCTTTTGCTGTCCTTGGCTCTGACGTCCCGACTACAACTCAGTCTGTTCTCACATCTTCGCGTCCTTCCTCACAAGCCCCAGTATCGACAAGACCTCGTACGACACCTAATACCAATCGCCCCTCTACTCAGAAGTCCAAAAAATCCACATTGCTCAAATCTTCTTTGCCCCTTCCTTCCCTTCTTCCACCTCCACACTTTACCTTTCCAGTCTCTGTACCTAGTTCTTCCCCTCTCTCTGGCTCTATTACAAGTGTGGAGATTCACCCTCCTCCTCGTACTATGCCTTCCACCCCCGTCCCCTCCCAAGTTTCTCCCTCTTCTGCCACCTCCCAGGTTTCTGCCTCTTCTGTCCCCCCCCCACACTTCATCTCCAGTCCCTTACACTCTTCCCTCCCCCTCTACTTTGGTACAGTCCATTACTGTCCCAATCTTTACTCACCCTCCTCCTTCTATCTCCAATATGGTCTCCCATACATCTTTGAATTCAGAAACACTTGAAGCCATTTCAGAATATATTGCAGAGACTAAACCTTCAATGGACACTGATTCACTTCCTGTTCCTTCTCTTCCCTCTCCTCCATCTTCACAACCCCATTCTTCGCAACACTCCGTTCCTTCGCTACTTGAACGTCTTCCAATGCCACCACACGTTGACTTTTCTAACCCCTCTAGTCCGTAGGTGCCTTTACCTACAGATTCCTGGTATTTTCTTCATCGCCAATCATGGCCTATTTACAGTGGAATATCCGCGGCCTCAGGGGTAATCGGGGTGAGCTTCAGATGTTGCTTTCCAGGTTTTCCCCTGTTGGTGCTTGCTTACAAGAACCAAAATTACACTCGGCTGTTTTCCAACCTATCTCAGGCTATAATTTATTGTATTCTTCGGATCCTTTCTCAGATGGGACCTTTAATGAAAGTGCCCTTCTTCTACGCAATGATATTCCGTACTGTCAACTATTTGTCCATACCTCGCTGCATTACACTGCAGCCCGTATCCACTTGAATAAGTGGTTTACAATATGTTCTTTATATCTCTCTCCTTCTCGGGCATTTTCTATCCCAGACTTTGCCTTTCTTGTTTCATCCTTACCACCACCACTTCTGTTACTTGGTGATTTTAATGCCCACCATTTCCTCTGGGGGGGGTCTCATTGTGACTCACGTGGCATCCAGTTGGAGGCTTTTCTCGCCTCTCACCCCCTCCATGTTTTAAATACGGGTACTCCCACCCATTTTGATCCTCGTACTCATACTCTCTCTTGCATCGATCTATCAGTCTGCTCTTCCTCCACTGCACTAGACTTCACCTGGTCTGTTCTACCAGACTTACATGACAGCGATCATTTTCTGATCATTCTTACTTCTTCCTATTCACCACCTTTCCGTAGCCCTCGCTGGCAATTTGATCGGGCAAATTGGGATCTTTACTCACACCTCACTGCTTTTAGTGAGGTTCCTTCTTCATCCTCCATTGATGAGCTCCTACACATCTTCTCGACGTCAGTTTATACCGCAGCTTCTCATTCTATACCCCAAACCTCAGGCAGGCATTCTCAGAAGTGCGTGCCTTGGTGGTCTCCTGCTTGTGCTCGTGCAGTACGTTTGAAACGTGCTGCATGGGGCAGGTACCGGTACAATAGAACCGCTGAGAGACTTCTTGATTTTAAGCAGAAGCGTGCGATCGCTCGCCGTGTCATCCGTGAAGCTAAACGCACTTGTTGGCGAGACTATGTTTCCACCATCACCTCTGCTTCTTCTATGAGTGCAGTCTGGAAAAAAGTGAGGAAATTGAGTGGTAAATACTCTCCTGACCCGGCTCCTGTTCTACGGGTCGCTGGTGTTGATGTAGCAAACCCTCTCGACGTTGCCATTGAACTTGGCACACATCTGGTCCGTATTTCCCGAGGGCTCCATCTATGCCCCTCGTTTCTTTCCTCAAAGTCTGCCAGAGAGTTAGTACCCTTGGACTTTTCTTCTCTCAGAGAAGAACAGTATAATGTGCCTTTTACACTTCAAGAACTGGAGGCAACGCTCTCAGCTTGCCGATCATCGGCAGCTGGGCCTGACGACATTCATATTCGTATGTTACAACATTTACATCGGTCAGCCCTTGTAGTCCTCTTACACCTCTTCAATCTTATTTGGGCACAAGGAGTTCTTCCCCAGCTGTGGAAATCTGCCATTGTTCTCCCTTTCCGCAAACCGGGTACTACAGGACATGATGCCTCCCACTATCGCCCCATCGCTCTTACTAGTGCAGTTTGCAAAGTGATGGAACGTCTCGTAAATCGACATTTAATGTGGTATTTAGAGACACACAACAGTCTCTCCGCTAGTCAATATGGCTTTCGTAAGGGTCGTTCTACCATAGACCCCTTACTATGCTTGGATACGTATGTTCGTAATGCCTTTGCGAATAATCACTCAGTTATTGCCATATTTTTTGACCTTGAGAAGGCATATGACACAACTTGGAGGTATAATATTTTGGCCCAGGCCCATTCCTTAGGCCTCCGAGGCAATCTACCATCCTTCCTTAAGAACTTTTTAACTGACAGACATTTCCGTGTTCGAGTCAATAATGTTCTTTCCCCGGACTTCGTCCAAGCTGAAGGTGTCCCTCAGGGATGTGTTCTAAGCACAACACTTTTTCTCCTTGCTATAAATGATTTGGCCTCTGTTCTTCCACCCAATATTTGGTCATCACTCTATGTTGATGACTTCGCTATTGCTTGTGCAGGCGCTGACTGTCATCTTATTGCAGTTTCTCTCCAGCATGCGGTCGACCGTGTTTCCACTTGGGCCACCACGCATGGGTTTAAATTTTCAAGTACCAAAACTCACCAAATTACTTTCACTAGACGCTCTGTTATCTCCGATCATCCTTTGTATCTCTATGGCTCCCGTATCCCTGAACGTGATACAGTCAGGTTTCTAGGCCTTCTCTTTGACCGTCGGTTATCCTGGAAACCTCACATTACCTCTCTGAAGGCAACTTGTCACAGCCGGCTAAACCTTCTTAAAACCCTTGCTCATCTTTCCTGGGGAGCTGATCGTCGAACTCTGCTTCGCCTACATTCAGCCCTCGTTTTATCGAAACTCGATTATGGTGACCAGATTTATTCCGCGGCCTCTCCTGCTACTCTCTCTAGCCTTAACTCTATCCATCACCAAGGATTACGTTTGTGCCTTGGTGCTTTTCGCTCTTCCCCTGTTGAGAGCCTCTATACAGAAGCGAATGTTCCATCCTTGTCTGATCGCCGTGATGCCCATTGCCTTCGCTACTATGTACGCTCTCACGATCTACACAATCCTTCCATTTATAGAATGGTCACCGATATTAGTAGACATTCTTTATTCGTTCGCCGCCCCTGTTTGCTCCGTCCCTTTTCTCTTCGCCTACATTCACTCTTGTCTTCCCTTCAGTTACCACCTTTATATGTTCATGTAGCATCTCACTTTTCCCTACCCCCCTGGGAAGTTCCAGCTGTTTGGGTCTGTTCTTTCTCACTCCCTTGCTCGAAAGCTCAACTGCCTACGGTGGCTTCCCGCTCTCTTTTTCTTGATCACTTCCACTCCCATTCTCATGCCACCGCTGTGTACACAGATGGCTCTAAGTCTTCAGACGGCGTCGGATTCGCAGCAGTGTTTCCGGACAGCGTCGTGCGGGGACATTTACTATCTTCAGCTAGCATTTTTACTGCTGAACTGTATGCCATTCTTGCAGCACTTATTCGTATCGCATCTATGCCTGTGTCATCATTTGTAGTAGTCTCAGACTCCCTTAGTGCTCTACAGGCTATACGAAAATTTGATACATCTCATCCCCTAGTTCTCCGTATCCAACTTTGGCTACGCCGTATCTCTACCAAACATAAAGATATTGTTTTTTGTTGGGTCCCTGGTCATGTCGACATACAGGGCAATGAACAGGCAGACACTGCTGCACGGTCAGCAGTACATGACCTACCGATTTCCTATCGAGGTGTTCCATTTCTGGACTATTTTGCTGCAATAGCTACCCACCTTCGCACCCGTTGGCAACAACGTTGGTCAACTCTGCTGGGTAACAAACTTCATTCTATTAAACCGAGCATAGGTTACTGGCCGTCTTCTTATCAGTGCCGAGGTTGGGAGACCACTCTCTCCCGCCTTCGCATTGGCCACACTCGTCTTACTCATGGGTATCTCATGGAGAGGCACCCTGTTCCTCTCTGTGAGCAGTGTCAAGTTCCAGTATCGATTAGCCACATTCTGTTAGACTGCCCTCTCTATCAACGAGCACGCAGAATTTACCTCCAACGTCGTCTTCGTTCTACTACTCTCTCTTTACCTTCCCTTCTTGCTGATGGACCCTCCTTTAATCCTGACTCTCTCATTGACTTCTTGACAACGACTGATTTACTCCACAAACTCTGATGATACTTTTCGCACTCCCCTCAGCCCTTTCTAGTTCAGTCTCTTGCTGCCCTTTACCCTTTCACCATCCACTGCCCCGCTGTTATCCGTAACCTATTACTCATCCATCTCCCTTTTGCCACCTTATGCCCTCGCTTCCTTCCTGCCCTGCAGCGCTGTATAGTCCTTGTGGCTTAGCTTCTTTTTGATTATAATAATAATGACTTCTTTTTGATTATAATAACAATGCACTCTCGTCATATCCCCGGCTGAGGATACCTGAGACATGGGAGATGAGACTGAACCTTGTTGTGTTTGTGTATGTTGCAGGTGAGGGTTAGATTGGGGCACTCCAAGAGGGGGCAGAATTCCAAACATTGGAACCAGTGGAAGAGACCTGAGACCCACTAGATCCAGGCAAAGTTGGGAAGGAAGTTTGGGACATTGTTGGAGGTGCCTCGGGAGTGTTCTTCTTAGAATTGGACACTTAGCGTCTAAAGTTTCTGCATTTCCTTTTTCCTTTCGGGACAGATAGCAGAAACAGCATGATGTTTTCCATTGCAGATGACACACTTGGATTTAGTTTTGTTATTACAATCTTTAAAAGAATGTTGCCCAGAGCATATGCTGCAAATCAGTGCTTGGCTACTGCATTTGTTAGTGGTACGCCCAAATGCGTAACATTTGTAACATTGTGTCACACTGACAAACCGCTCAAGAGAGATTTGGTCAGGTGTACATCTGGTGCCAAAACGTTTGAAGCCATTTTGACGCACTAGTTTGGCTTCTTCAGGTGTCTCAAGTATTAATTTTAATGTTTCCTGTTTGTTGCCAGGTTTAGAAAATTTGTGTGCTTGTACAGCATGAAATTCAGAATTTTCTGCATTAAAGTCAACAAGAAGTTCATTCACTGTGCTATCTCTCATGATGCTGTTAATTCTGGCAACAAACACAGTTCGTTGTGCTTGATAGCTTTCAGGTGCAATTGGGTGGATACCCAAAGTCTTCAATTTGTCCAGGACTTCCTGCTTAAGTAGTTGAAGTAACTCTTCTTCAGAAGAGAGGAGAAGTACTACCCCAGCGAGAGTTGTAAAAACATCCACTGGAGCAACAATTCAATTTGAGAAAATGCATGCTAGAGTTTCTTTCACTGACTTTTGGTTGTCATCAACCCGTAGTCTTACTCTTATCCTCGCCATGATGTCCAGGAAGGTACATCTGGCACAGAAGTTACTTTAACAAAAAGGGGTCTTTCCTTAGTGTTAGTCTAACATCCTATTTCAGCTGACTTATGAAGGTCAGCCCCTAAGATAGCCTACCTCGAGTGGTGAGGGGGACACAGGGCCCAAGGCAAAGATCGGTCGGATTTTAAAACACACGGGCTACCGGATGGTCAAAATGCCTTGTGTTAACTCGCCAAAGCGAAGTTGCCGAAAAAGAAAAAGATAGGAAAGTCAGAAGGATAGCAATGTATGTAGTGTGTGGGCCAGTGTAGATGTTTGTGTTAGGGGAGGATGGGGAAGGATGGGGGGATGGGGAAGAGAGGGGTGAACAAGCAAGCAAGTCACCGCCTTACCCTCTTGATGGGATGGGGCTCGAAGTGACTGCCAGCAAGTTTCCTCTCAGCTCTGGTGAAGAACTACTCAGGATAACCCAAGAAAAATCTCGAGTAACAGTGTTCAGAGTTGCTCTGCTCGAGAATTACTCAGGATAACTGAAGAGCAGGAACGACGACGTCTTCTCTCCACGGCGGCTGGACGGCTTCCTCCATTAGAGATCCCCTCAAGGAAGGCTCCTTGATGCTGGTGAGGGGCTCTTGATTCAGGGAATTGGATCTGTGCTCCAGTTCCCTGAATTAAGCCTGAATACCTTCCACATCCCCCCACAGGCGCTGTATAATCCTACGGGTTTAGAGCTTCCCCCTTGATTATAATAATAATCCATTAGAGATCGTGTTATTGAAAGAAATATCCTTATTGGGGTCAATATGCTTAGGTTAACCCATTCAAACCCCTGCACAGAAACCCTCCAAACTTTCCTCAGCACTGGTGAACATCCTTCCAGATGGATCGAAAAAACTGAAACCGACCTCCGCATGAACCAGCTACATGATCTATGTCAAGTAAGGGAACAGCGGCACTTCTCCGCTCCATGGGATATTACCCCATTCCAAACTACCATTCCTCCATTTCCCCCCAAAACTCTTCTTAAATCACAACCAAAGCTTCGCTTTGAAGCCAAACATGATGCCTTAAGCTGTATTGATAACTTAGTCATACAGAACACTCTTTCACAAATTATTTACGTTGATGGTTCTGTTCACCAGTCCACTGGTGCTGCTCTTGTCATACAGTGATGGCTCTCATAAAGAAATTGGAGCACGCATCAATAACTGGGCCTCTACCCATCGAACAACTGTTTGCCATACTCCTTGCACTCAAATGCGTCCATGTATCTAAGGTTGACACTTTAATTGTAACTGATTCTCTGTCATCCATAAATGCTCTCAACTCATTAAGTATAAATTGTGGCATGCTTGTGTCAGTAGCCAGACATAGGTATGGTAAGATTGTGGACAGTGGAGTCAGAGTGCACATGCTGTGGATTCCATCTCGCATTGGTCTTCATATCTATGATAGAACTGATAAATTGGCTAAGCTGTATGCTCTCAAAGAGGGTTGTCAGTTAGCAGTTTGAGAACAATAATACGAAAAGAACTTCATTATTCCATAATGCAGGAGGAGCCGTATGTCAATGGTGCATCCAACAAGATAAGCAGACTCTTGGATGTCACTACCGCCCGGCTCCGGCTGGGTTACAAGTATCTATAGCAGGTTAAATCACCACCACCAGATGTAGTTTTAAGTTTAATATGTTTATTATGCACCCCATACCCATCCTGTGGGCGGTAGTCAAAAGATTACAGAGGTACATAATGGGTCCAAGGACTGGGCCTCAAAGTTTTGATGGCTGAGCAAGTTACAGAGGTAATGAATTCGCAATTTACAAAGGTAATGAACTCACAATTTACAAAGGTAATGAACTCCAGGTAGGTCTAGTCACAATCATGACAAGTTACAAAGGTATTAACAGATTATAGAGGTACAGATGTAGACCAAACGAAATGTAAACTTTGCCAGATGGACTATTGTCACACCCTGCGTCATGATGTACTGGAGTGCGATCAAATTAATGAATTTAGACAACTCACTCAGAAATGTTCAAGAAATAGCAAAGTATTTTATCCACAGTGGTATTTTAGAGACCATTCTGGAGAAATATCTGACTTTGCTAGCTGTAAATAAAGCATTACCACGTGTGTGTGTGTATGTGTGTGTGTGTGTACTCACCTAATTGTGGTTGCAGGGGTCGAGACTCAGCTCCTGGCCCCGCCTCTTCACTGATTGCTGCTAGGTCCTCTCTCTCTGCTTCCTGAGCTTTATCATACCTCTTCTTAAAACTATGTATGGTTCCTGCCTCCACTACTTCACTTGCTAGGCTATTCCACTTCCTGACGACTCTATGACTGAAGAAATACTTCCTAACGTCCCTGTGACTCGTCTGAGTCTTCAGCTTCCAGTTGTGACCCCTTGTTCCTGTGTCCCCTCTCTGGAACATCCTATCTCTGTCCACCTTGTCTATTCCCCGCAGTATCTTGTATGTCGTTATCATGTCTCCCCTGACCCTTCAGTCCTCCAGTGTCGTCAGTCCGATTTCCCTCAACCTTTCTTCGTACGACATTCCCCTGAGCTCTGGGACTAGCCTTCTTGCAAACCTTTGTACTTTCTATGACTTCTTGACGTGCTTGACCAGGTATGGTGCCGCATACTCCAGTATGGGCCTAACATACACAGTGTACAGTGTCTTGAACGATTCCTTATTAAGGTATACCTGGAGTTTACCTGGAGAGAGTTCCGGGGGTCAATGCCCCCGCGGCCCGGTCTGTGACCAGGCCTCCTGGTGGATCAGAGCCTGATCAACCAGGCTGTAACTGCTGGCTGCACGCAAACCAACGTACGAGCCACAGCCCGGCTGATCAGGAACCGACTTTAGGTGCTTGTCCAGTGCCAGCTTGAAGACTGCCAGGGGTCTGTTGGTAATTCCCCTTATGTATGCTGGAAGGCAGTTGAACAGTCTCGGGCCCCTGACACTTATTGTATGGTCTCTTAACGTGCTAGTGACACAACTGCTTTTCATTGGGGGGATGTTGCATCGTCTGCCAAGTCTTTTGCTTTCGTAGTGAGTGATTTTCGTGTGCAAGTTCGGTACTAGTCCCTCTAGGATTTTCCAGGTGTATATAATCATGTATCTCTCCCGCCTGCATTCCAGGGAATACAGGTTCAGGAACCTCAAGCGCTCCCAGTAATTGAGGTGTTTTATCTCCGTTATGTGCGCCGTGGAGGTTCTCTGTACATTTTCTAGGTCAGCAATTTCACCTGCCTTGAAAGGTGCTGTTAGTGTGCAGCAATATTCCAGCCTAGATAGAACAAGCGACCTGAAGAGTGTCATCATGGGCTTGGCATCCCTCATTTTGAAGGTTCTCATTATCCATCCTGTCATTTTTCTAGCAGACTAGCAGATGCGATCGATACAATGTTATGGTCCTTGAAGGTGAGATCCTCCGACATGATCACTCCCAGGTCTTTGACGTTGGTGTTTCGCTCTATTTTGTGGCCAGAATTTGTTTTGTACTCTGATGAAGATTTAATTTCCTCGTGTTTACCATATCTGAGTAATTGAAATTTCTCATCGTAGAACTTCATATTGTTTTCTGCAGCCCACTGAAAGATTTGGTTGATGTCTGCCTGGAGCCTTGCAGTGTCTGCAATGGAAGACACTGTCATGCAGATTCGGGTGTCATCTGCAAAGGAAGACACGGTGCTGTGGCTGACATCCTTGTCTATGTCAGATATGAGGATGAGGAACAAGATGGGAGCGAATACTGTGCCTTGTGGAACAGAGCTTTTCACCGTGCCTGCCTCGGACTTTACTCTGTTGACTACTACTCTTTGTGTTCTGTTAGTGAGGAAATTATAGATCCATCGACCGACTTTTCCTGTTATTCCTTTAGCACGCATTTTGTGCGCTATTACGCCATGGTCACACTTGTCGAAGGCTTTTGCAAAGTCTGTATATATTACATCTGCATTCTTTTTGTCTTCTAGTGCATCTAGGACCTTGTCGTAGTGATCCAATAGTTGAGACAGACAGGAGCGACCTGTTCTAAACCCATGTTGCCCTGGGTTGTGTAACTGATGGGTTTCTAGATGGGTGGTGATCTTGCTTCTTAGGACTCTTTCAAAGATTTTTATGATATGGGATGTTAGTGCTATCGGTCTGTAGTTCTTTGCTGTTGCTTTACTGCCCCCTTTGTGGAGTGGGGCTGTCTGTTGTTTTTAGTAACTGAGGGACGACCCCCGTGTCCATGCTCCCTCTCCATAGGATGGTAAAGGCTCGTGATAGGGGCTTCTTGCAGTTCTTGATGAACATGGAGTTCCATGAGTCTGGCCCTGGGGCAGAGTGCATGGGCATGTCATTTATCGCCTGTTCGAAGTCATTTGGCGTCAGAATAACATCAGATAGGCTTGTGTTATCCAAATTCTGTGGCTCTCTCATAAAAAATTCATTTTGATCTTCGGCTCTCAGTCTGGTTAGTGGCTTGCTAAAAAGTGAGTCATATTGGGACTTGAGTAGCTCACTCATTTCCTTGCTGTCATCTGTGTAGGACCCATCTTGTTTAAGTAAGGGCCCAATACTGGATGTTGTTCTCGACTTTGATTTGGTATAGGAGAAGAAATACTTAGGGTTTCTTTCAATTTCATTTATGGCTTTTAGTTCTTCCCGCGATTCCTGACTCCTATAAGTTTCCTTTAGCTTAAGTTCGATGTTTGCTATTTCTCTGACCAGTGTCTCCCTATGCATTTCAGATAGATTGACCTCTTTTAGCCGCTCTGTTATTCTTTTCCGTCGCCTGTAAAGAGAGCGCCTTTCTCTTTCTAATTTACATCTACACTCCTCCTTTTTCTTAGAGGAATAAGTCTTGTGCATACATCGAGTGCCACCAAGTTAATCTGTTTTAGGCATAAGTTGGGGTCTGTGTTGCTTAGTATATCTTCCCAGCTTATATCGGTTAGGACTTGGTTTACTTGGTCCCACTTTATGTTATTGTTATTGAAGATGAATTTGGTGAATGCTCCCTCGTGACAAATCTCATTTTGTCGGTCTGGGGCTCTGCACATACATGTCTGAACCTCAATTATGTTGTGATCTGAGTATATTGTTTTTGATATGGTGACATTTCTTATCAGATCATCATTGTTAGTGAAGATGAGGTCTAGTGTATTCTCCAGTCTAGTAGGCTCTATTATTTGCTGGTTTAAATTGAATTTTGTGCAGAGATTTAAAAGCTCGTGTGAGTGTGAGTTTTCATCAGAGCTGCCTCCTGGTGTTATTACTGCAACAATATTATTTGCTATATTCCTCCATTTTAGGTGCCTTAAGTTGAAATCCCCCAGGAGCAAGATGTTGGGTGCAGGAGCTGGAAGATTTTCCAGACAGTGGTCAATTTTTAACAGCTGTTCCTGGAATTGCTGGGATGTTGCATCCAGAGGCTTGTAGACTACCACAATGACTAGGTTTTGGTTCTCGACCTTTACTGCTAAAACTTCCACTACATCATTTGAGGCATTAAGCAGTTCTGTGCAAACAAGTGACTCTGCAATGTACAGGCCAACCCCCCCCCCTTTTTGCCTGTTCACTCTGTCACATCTGTATAGCTTGTAACCTGGGATCCATATTTCGTTGTCTAAGTGATCCTTTATGTGGGTCTCAGTGAAAGCCGCGAACATTGCCTTTGCTGAATGGTACTGCCCTTGATATTGGCCATGTAGTCAGAAACTGTAAGGCTGGAGGTGATGTACTGGTAGTCAGTAAATGTGGGGCTGATAGTGCTGTCCTGGGAGACAGTAATGGTGAAGCTGGAGGTACTGTCCTGGGAGACAGTAATGGTGAAGCTGGAGGTGCTGTCCTGGGAGACAGTAATGGTGAGTTTACCTGGAGAGAGTTTCGGGGGTCAACGCCCCCGCGGCCCGGTCTGTGACCAGGCCTCCTGGTGGATCAGCGCCTGATCAACCAGGCTGTTGCTGCTGGCTGCACGCAAACCAACGTACGAGCCACAGCCCGGCTGATCAGGAACTGACTTTAGGTGCTTGTCCAGTGCCAGCTTGAAGACTGCCAGGGGTCTGTTGGTAATCCCCCTTATGTGTGCTGGGAGGCAGTTGAAAAGTCTCGGGCCCCTGACACTTATTGTATGGTCTCTTAACGTGCTAGTGACACCCCTGCTTTTCATTGGGGGGATGGTGCATCGTCTGCCAAGTCTTTTGCTTTCGTAGTGAGTGATTTTCGTGTGCAAGTTCGGTACTAGTCCCTCTAGGATTTTCCAGGTGTATATAATCATGTATCTCTCCCTCCTGCGTTCCAGGGAATACAGGTTTAGAAACCTCAAGCTGGAGATTTTGTCCAGGTAGTCGGGAATTATACGCAGGAAGGAATACATATAAATGACCTCATAGGGGACAGGAGCCGTAGTGGGGAAACAAGTGTAGTCAAAGATAAGATAAAACTAATATTGCAAACTAGAAATACCACAGGAAACAGCAAACAAGAGGACTCCACTAGCAATAGTGAGGATATATTACCAAAAACAACTGGTGGGAGCTCCATTGTTGGTGCTAGGGAGGATAGGGATAAGACAGAGAAACATGCACCAACAGGGAATACAGTCACAGAAACCCAAGGCAAACGGAAACCAAGCTTGTGCACATACTATGCACTTGGTATCTGCAGACATGGGTGTAGTGATACTGGTCCTGTGGGGAGCAGCAGCAGGATAATACTGCACCACCTCTTGGGGCCCTTAACAACAACAACAGTTTGGTGTGTGTCATGGGCGCCAACACAGGGTGTGTGATTCTCTCCTCTATCTATATATATATTAGTGATGCAGATTACATGGTGAGTTTAAATATGTGGCCTGTAGTTATAACTTTTCTCTTGACATATGCAAGACATCACCATCCCTGTAGAAGCCATTATTAGATGTACTAGTCATTATATTTTGTTGTTGCAGAAGTACTATGAAGATTCTATGTTCAATAAAGCCTAGAGATAAGGCTTGTGTTTCTATCACAACAATTTATTGAACATAGAATCCTGGGCTACCTGGTGGTGATCCTGCGATAGACTACATCACAACTTGGAGCGTTTACTGAAACCTGAGAGGCTAGACTGTGACCCCAGCTTATCAACGGCTGCTCAGGAATGGAAGCACTGGTTTAAGACTTTCGAAAACTTCTTGGGAGCCCTTCCTAAAGATCTAGATAAACTAAGTCTGCTCATCAATTTTGTGTCACCTAAGATATATGAGGCTATTTCTGAGTGTAATACCTACGAAGATGCTATCAAAACCCTCAAGTCTCAGTATATTAAACCTACAAATGAAATCTTTGCACGCTATCGCCTTGCAACTCGCCGCCAGCAGATTGATGAATCCTTAGAGGAATACTTTCAAGCACTGAAAATTTTAGGTAAGGACTGTCACTTCCAAGCAGTGACAGCTGCTCAGTATTGTGAAGAGTCCATCAGGGATACTTTTATCAGTGGCCTGCAATCACCAATAATAAGGCAGCGTTTATTGGAGAATAAAACTCTCGACTTAGCCGCTGCCTTTGACCAGGCAAGAGCTCTAGATTCAGCCCAGAAGAATTCTGAAGTATACAGTACCACTCAGCCTTCTCGAGTGGTAAGTGCTGCAATTCCTGACCAAGACTTGCAATGAAGTTACTGTGGAACCTGCCTCAGTGACAGCAGCAGCAGGTACGGTGTGTTTCTTTTGTGGTTTTTCAAGACATACACGTCCAAAGTGTCCTGCTCTTGAAGCAATGTGCCATAAATGCCACAAGAAAGGTCACTTTGCTAAAGTATGTCGTGCTAATGCATCAACAAGAGCTAGTGCCTCCACACATTCCAGTGATCATGCGACTAGCAACAGTGACTTCTGCGGCTACTCCAAATTCACTGTCAAAGGCAGTTGTGAAAGTATTCGTCAAAGGAACAGAAGTAGATGGTCTTATTGATAGTGGCAGCTCAGAGAGTTTCATCAACCTTGACTTAGTTAAACGCCACTCCTTGACTGTACATCACTCATCAGGTACCGTTTCCATGGCATCAACATCTCTCTCTATTCAGACCTTAGGGTTTTGTAAGGTAAATCTCAGAGTTAATGGAAAGGATTATCAAGATGTACATTTAGCTATTCTGCCACAACTGTGCTCTGATGTTATCCTTGGTCAGGACTTTCAGAAGCTGCATGGTAGTGTCACCTTAACATATGGAGGTGAACTGCCTCCTCTTGTTGTCTGTGGACTTAGCACTTTAAGGGTAGACCCACCAAAGCTGTTTGCAAATCTTACCGCGGATTGCCATCCTATATCAGCTAAGTCACGCCGCTATTCTTATGAGGATCGGATGTTCATTGAGAAAGAAACTCAGAGGCTGCTGAAGGAGGGTATTATAGAAACGAGTGATTCCCCTTGGCATGCACAGGTTGTTGTTGTTAAAGATGGTTATAGGAAATGGAGACTGGCTATCAATTACTCTGAGACAATCAACAAATTTACACTTCTTGATGGGTACCCTCTACCTCGAATTGATGATACAGTGAACAAAATTGCTCAGTACTATGTGTTTAGCACAATTGATCTACAGAGTGCCTATCATCAAGTCCCTATAAGGAATGAAGATAAACCATACACAGCGTTTCAGGCTAGTGATGGCCTGTATCAGTTTACCAGAGTCCCTTTTGGAGTCACCAATGGGGTAGCCTGCTTCCAACGAATTATGGATTCACTCATTCAGAAAGAGCAACTCATGGGAACTTACGTGTATTTAGATAATGTTACCATTTGTGGCAAGACCCAGGAGGAACATGATGCAAACCTTGATAAGTTTTTGGAAGCCGCCAAGAAGAAAAATATCAGTTACAATGAGGAAAAGTGCACTTTTTCAACTAAAAGGCTTAGCATCCTTGGTTATGTAGTGGAAGGAGGTTCAGTATTCCCAGACCCTGAACGACTACGACCTCTACGGGAACTTCCAATGCCTCAAGACAAAAAGTCACTCCGAAGAACTCTTGGTCTCTTTGCTTATTACTCACAATGGATCTACAACTATTCAAGTAAAATCCGCCCATTGAGTGCTACCACATTTCCTGTGACAAAGGAAGCAGAAGCCGCTTTCCATACTCTCAAACAGGATATTGAAAACTCAGTAGTTCAAGCCATTGATGAGTCCCTACCATTCGAAGTGGAAACGGATGCATCTGACATTGCCATTGCTGCAGTCTTATCTCAGGCAGGACGACCAGTAGCCTTCTTTTCGAGAACTTTTCAAGGATCAGAGAAATGTTACGCTGCTGTAGAAAAGGAAGCCCAGGCCATCATAGAAGCAGTTCGCCACTGGAGGCATTATTTAACTGGTAGACATTTTACCATAAGGACTGACCAACGGTCCGTGATGTATATGTTCAACAAGAAGCACAAAAGTAGGATAAAGAATGACAAGATATTACGCTGGAGGATGGAACTATCGTGTTATGACTTTGATATTCTGTACCGACCGGGTCAAGAGAACATCTCACATGATGCATTCTCTAGGTCCCACTGTAGAGCAGCATGTCATGATTTGCAATCACTCTCACCGCTCCACAAGGCTTTGTGTCACCCAGGAGTTACACGCCTGTACCATTTTGTCAAATCAAAGAACATGCCCTACTCGGTGGAAGATGTGCGACAAGTGATCAGAGCATGCAGAGTATGTGCAGAGTGCAAGCCAAACTTTCATCAGCCAGAGAAGACTCATCTCATAAAATCCACCCAGCCTTTCGAAAGATTGAATATAGATTTCAAAGGACCTCTACCAAGCACAAATCAGAATAGGTATTTCCTTAACATAGTAGATGAATATTCAAGGTTTCCCTTTGTATTCCCCTGTGCAAATATGGCTGCTTCAACTGTTATTAGTTGTCTTTCACAGTTGTTCTCTATTTTTGGTATGCCAGCTTATATTACCTGGAGTTTACCTGGAGAGAGTTTCGGGGGTCAACGCCCCCGCGGCCCGGTCTGTGACCAGGCCTCCTGGTGGATCAGCGCCTGATCAACCAGGCTGTTGCTGCTGGCTGCACGCAAACCAACGTACGAGCCACAGCCCGGCTGATCAGGAACTGACTAGGTGCTTGTCCAGTGCCAGCTTGAAGACTGCCAGGGGTCTGTTGGTAATCCCCCTTATGTGTGCTGGGAGGCAGTTGAACAGTCTCGGGCCCATGACACTTATTGTATGGTCTCTTAACGTGCTAGTGACACCCCTGCTTTTCATTGGGGGGATGGTGCATCGTCTGCCAAGTCTTTTGCTTTCGTAGTGAGTGATTTTCGTGTGCAAGTTCGGTACTAGTCCCTCTAGGATTTTCCAGGTGTATATAATCATGTATCTCTCCCTCGTGCGTTCCAGGGAATACAGGTTTAGGAACCTCAAGCGCTCCCAGTAATTGAGGTGTTTTCTCTCCATTATGCGTGCCGTGAAATTTCTCTGTACATTTTCTAGGTCGGCAATTTCACCTGCCTTGAAAGGTGCTGTTAGTGTGCAGCAATATTCCAGCCTAGATAGAACAAGTGACCTGAAGAGTGTCATCATGGGCTTGGCCTCCCTAGTTTTGAAAGTTCTCATTATCCATCCTGTCATTTTTCTAGCAGATGCGATTGATACAATGTTATGGTCCTTGAAGGTGAGATCCTCCGACATGATCACTCCCAGGTCTTTGACGTTGGTGTTTCGCTCTATTTTGTGGCCAGAATTTGTTTTGTACTCTGATGAAGATTTAATTTCCTCATGTTTACCATATCTGAGTAATTGAAATTTCTCATCGTTGAACTTCATATTGTTTTCTGCAGCCCACTGAAAGATTTGGTTGATGTCCGCCTGGAGCCTTGCAGTGTCTGCAATGGAAGACACTGTCATGCAGATTCGGGTGTCATCTGCAAAGGAAGACACGGTGCTGTGGCTGACATCCTTGTCTATGTCGGATATGAGGATGAGGAACAAGATGGGAGCGAGTACTGTGCCTTGTGGAACAGAGCTTTTCACCGTAGCTGCCTCGGACTTTACTCTGTTGACGACTACTCTCTGTGTTCTGTTAGTGAGGAAATTATAGATCCATCGACCGACTTTTCCTGTTATTCCTTTAGCACGCATTTTGTGCGCTATTACGCCATGGTCACACTTGTCGAAGGCTTTTGCAAAGTCTGTATATATTACATCTGCATTCTTTTTGTCTTCTAGTGCATTTAGGACCTTGTCGTAGTGATCCAATAGTTGAGACAGACAGGAGCGACCTGTTCTAAACCCATGTTGCCCTGGGTTGTGTAACTGATTGGTTTCTAGATGGGTGGTGATCTTGCTTCTTAGGACCCTTTCAAAGATTTTTATGATATGGGATGTTAGTGCTATTGGTCTGTAGTTCTTTGCTGTTGCTTTACTGCCCCCTTTGTGGAGTGGGGCTATGTCTGTTGTTTTTAGTAACTGTGGGACGACCCCCGTGTCCATGCTCCCTCTCCATAGGATGGAAAAGGCAGGGGATCCTTATTCATGAGTAACGAACTTCAGGAGTTTTTGGCTAGCAAAGGTATTGCCTGCAGCAGAACAACAAGCTACAACCCTCAAGGCGATGGTCAAGTGGAGCAGTTCAATGGTACTATATGGAAGGCAGTTACAATGACATTGAAGTCGCGCAATCTACCTGTTCAACACTGGCAAACTGTCCTACCTGATGCTCTTCACTCTATTAGATCATTGCTGTGCACAGCTACTAATGCAACCCCTCATGAAAGACTCCTCAACTATTCACGTCATTCCTCTACGGGAGCCTCCGTGCCCACTTGGTTATGTCATCCTGGACCCATTCTCCTGAAGAGTCACCGTAGGATGAACAAGACGGATCCTTTAGTGGAAGAGGTAGAGCTCCTGCAAGCTAATCCACATTACGCCCACATTCGCTACCAAAATGGTGAAGAGACTACAGTATCTACAAGACATTTAGCCCCAGTTGAAATCCCCATTAGTGTGGAATCTCAAGATACAGCAATAGATGTGAAAGATGCTTCGTTTTCTCCTGGAAAGCCCCTTGAGACTACCCCTATGGAAATAGAGGCTTCTACTCCAGCAGTTAATCAAACCCCGCTGGAAAATATTGAACCTGGTGAAGAGGCTCAAGGGCTACAAAGGTCAGGACGTGTACGTCACCCACCTAACAGTTTGGGAGATTACTGTCTCTGATATTTTAGAAGGGGGAGATTGTAGTGATACTGGTCCTGTGGGGAGCAGCAGCAGGATAATACTGCACCACCTCTTGGGGCCCTTAACAACAACAACAGTTTGGTGTGTCATGGTCGCCAACACATGGTGTGTGATTCTCTCCTCTATCTATATATATATTAGTGATGCAGATTACATGGTGAGTTTAAATATGTGACCTGTAGTTATAACTTTTCTCTTGACATATGCAAGACATCACCATCCCTGTAGAAGCCATTATTAGATGTACTAGTCATTATATTTTGTTGTTGCAGAAGTACTATGAAGATTCTATGTTCAATAAAGCCTAGAGATAAGGCCTGTGTTTCTATCACAACAATGGGAAATCTGGAAAAACAGACGGGACGTGCAACTATGACCACCCTAGAAATTGCCATGCCCATATGACAACAGGAAAATGCAAACTCCCTTCCTGTAAGCTTTTTCACCCTGAAATGTGTACCTCTTCAGTACAGGAAAGACTGTGCTATAACTTAAATTGCCAGGCACACCATCTAAAGGGTACAAAAAGATACGAAACATCCAGGCCATGGGAAAACCTGGGTAGCCACAGCCACTCAAGAGGGAGAGGTTTTTTAGTGCCAGGAAGGAAAAAAAACTGGCAGGAAATGGCAGAAATCGTACACCAAATCCAGTCATTCCTGGAGTGGAACCACAGTCAATGGCCTCCACTCCAAACCAACAGATATAGATACTAATGCCGGAAAAAAAATCCCCCCCAGTACCAACAATACCACCAGTCCAATGACATTCTTCTTTGCAAATATACAGGGTCTAAAGCCAGCAACAAACAACAAAATACCTTTCATCCGTGGACTGCTTGCAGAGGCAAAGGCAATGTTCGCGGCTTTCACTGAGACCCACATAAAGGATCACTTGGACAATGAAATATGGATCACAGGTTACAACCTGTATTCCCTGGAACGCAGGAGGGAGAGATACATGATTATATACACCTAGAAAATCCTAGAGGGACTAGTACCGAACTTGCACACGAAAATCACCCACTACGAAAGCAAAAGACTTGGCAGACGATGCACCATCCCCCCAATGAAAAGCAGGGGTGTCACTAGCACGTTAAGAGACCATACAATAAGTGTCAGGGGCCCGAGACTGTTCAACTGCCTCCCAGCACACATAAGGGGGATTACCAACAGACCCCTGGCAGTCTTCAAGCTGGCACTGGACAAGCACCTAAAGTCAGTTCCGGATCAGCCGGGCTGTGGCTCGTATGTTGGTTTGCGTGCAGCCAGCAGCAACAGCCTGGCTGATCAGGCTCTGATCCACCAGGAGGCCTGGTCTCAGACCGGGCCGCGGGGGCGTTGACCCCCGGAACTCTCTCCAGGTAAACTCCAGATGTGACAGAGTGAACAGGCAAAAGGGGGGGGGGGTTGGCCTGTACATTGCAGAGTCACTTGTTTGCACAAAACTGCTAAATGCCTCAAATGATGTAGTGGAAGTTTTAGCAGTAAAGGTCGAGAACCAAAACCTAGTCATTGTGGTAGTCTACAAGTCTCTGGATGCAACATCCCAGCAATTCCAGGAACAGCTGTTAAAAATTGACCACTGTCTGGAAAATCTTCCAGCTCCTGCACCCAACATCTTGCTCCTGGGGGATTTCAACTTAAGGCACCTAAAATGGAGGAATATAGCAAATAATATTGTTGCAGTAGTAACACCAGGAGGCAGCTCTGATGAAAACTCACACTCACACGAGCTTTTAAATCTCTGCACAAAATTCAATTTAAACCAGCAAATAATAGAGCCTACTAGACTGGAGAATACACTAGATCTCATCTTCACTAGATTAGATTTTGCCACCGAAGTGGCTAGTTTATTGTGCACCCCATATCCATCCTGTGGACGGTAGCGCGAGAGCATATGGATACACAAAAGGCCTAGGAACTAGGCCCCAAAGGGTTAACAGGAATACATATGGATTTATATCTACATATCTATAGTTCACTTATCTGTTACAAGCAAATTTAGGAAATTTGCTTAGTATATCTGGTATCTTATTTTCATTAATAAGATATCTTGACATGTCACATAGGTTATTATACTGTCTGTCTCTGTATTCCTCAATAAGTGGACAATTAAGCACATAGTGTTCAAGAGAGTGACCATATGCCTGATCACATAATTTACATTTAGTTTGATCATCATCTGTGTGTCTCCCAAACTGCCAGAAGTACTTGTAACCAAGCCTAAGCCTGGCGACTACAACATCAGTCAGTCTGTTCACATTGCAAGTTGCTCCATAAACATACTTATCTACGTTCATGTTATCATAGTGGGTTATAGATCTACTCAGGCTTCTAACTGCATTCCTATAACAATCATTTTCATTATTTACTTCTCTCCTAATATTATTCCTAATGCTAGACACAGTTATACCAAAGTTATATTCTACATTCTCCTTCTCGATACTCTTCTTGGCTAACATATCAACTTTATCATGAAGGAGTAATCCAATGTGTGATGGGATCCATAGCAATTGTACATTAATTCCTTTGTCCCTAATTTTTGAGTATCTATACCTGGCTTCCCCAATGAGCATGTTGTTGGAGTCATTATATGAGCCAAGAGCCTTCAATGATGACATAGAATCAGTAATGATGATAGAGTCAAGCTCAGTGTCATAGGTTAGCTTTAGCGCCATTAGGATTGCAAACAATTCAGTTTGCAGTGTAGACGCCCAGTTGTTAATTCTTATGCCTAACTCAACAAATTTATTATCGTTCTTAACTAGGGAGGTGGCAACAAGAGCAGATGCAGCCCTGCCAGAAGACTCCTGTTTAGATCCATCAGTGTATATAACTTGTGATAACTTGTTACTACCAGCTAGGTGAGAAATTTCTTCTTGAGCAGTTGCTCTAACAAGAGATTTAAGGAAGGGATTACTAGCAATGAGCTTCTTGGGAGGGACTTGTAGGTATGTGATATTAAATGAACACATCTTCCATGGAGGGGTGAAATGCTCTTGTTGCCTACAGTGATACAGTTCATGCAGGTTATAAAACTTAATGCAATTGCACGTTTTCACAATCCATTTAGATCTGTATGTATTTACCTCTAGACACTTGGTAAGATTCACTGTGACAGCGTCTGGTTCGTTTCTCAACATTCTAATACCGAGTACAGTGTTAATTTCAACAATCCTATCACTGATACTAGAAATACCAAGCTCCTTCCTCATGTTAAGAACTTTTGTAGATCTGGGACAGCCAAGAATAATCCTGAGAGCTTCATTTTGCATTAACTCCAAGGGTCGGAGAGAACTTTCTCTAGCTAATATCAACATGGGAGCAGCATAATCAATTAAGGACCTAACATAGGCTATGTACATCATTCTCACGATTCTCACATTTGCACCATAGTTGGGATTGTAGCCAGCAACAGCTTTGAGAGCATTTAGCCTAGCTTTACATTTCTTGTTTAGTTGTGGTATAGTGGATTTGTTAAAGGGTACATCTACACCAAGATATCTGTAAGTTTTAACGTAGCTAATGACTTCACCCTGCAAATAGATGGGTGGGGGATGTCGTTTGCTTGTTAATATCTTAGTTTTAGAGGAAGATATTATGAGGCCTAGTCGATTACAAATTGCTTAAACTTCATTAAGAATGGTATTCATCTTCTTATGCCCTGTTGTATGGATCATGATATCATCAGCATAGCTTATAGCTATATGTTTAGGTGAGGCAGGTAGAGCATTTAGGAGAGCATTAATCAGAATATTAAATAGCATGGGACTAAGAACTCCTCCCTGCGGTGTACCTAAAGACATTTCTTAAGAATCACTTCTGAAGCCTTGGTAAAGGACAGAGGATACTCTATTTGACAGGTATCCTATTATCCAGCAGAGTAAGCTACCACCAATATTCATTTTGGCTAGTTCATGTAGTATAACGGTTCTGTTCGCAATATCAAATGCAGATTTTAGATCAAGAAAAGTGGTAAAACTAGTAGAGGTGTGTGCAGTGAGAAAGGTGGAAATACAGTTCTGCACACTTTTACCTTTCATGAACCCATAGAGGTAGGGGGAAAGTTGATGTCTGATTCTGTAGTACAGTCTGTTAAGCATCATTCTTTCAAAAGTTTTACAAAGACAACTAGTTAAGGAGATCGGCCTAAATGTATCAGGCTGTTGGGGCTTAGGGATAGGCACAATGAGACTATTGGTCCAGGAAGTAGGAAGAAAGCCCTCAATGTAACTGAGATTATACAGTGCCAACAATGGGTTATCAGGCACGTGCCTTAGAGTTCTGAGAATATCATAGGTTATACCATCCTCTCCAGGAGCAGTTGATCGACCTTTGGTTAATGCATTATCTAATTCATACTCGGTAAAGAGGCAATCACTCTCATCAATATTTTGGCTCATAAAATTAATCAGTTTCAACATTTCTTCAGAAGTACTCTCTAAATTTTTTCTAATATGAGATGGAAGGCTTTCATGCCTGGATGTTTTGGACCAGTCATTTATGAGGTCATTTGCTTTTTCAAGAGGAAAGGGATGAGCAACATTGCCAGTCTTTTTCCTGGTTATTTTATTTATACCTTTCCAAGCCAAACTCAAAGGGGTGGACCTATTTAATCCACTAACAAACTGTTCCCATTCCTGTTGCCTAAGTTCTTCCTTTCTATTCCTTGCATTTGTTAGTGCAGCTTGGAACGTTCTGAGCAGGTCTGGGGTTCTACATTCACGGTATGCTTTACCAATCCTCCTAGCTGCATGTGTTAGATTGCGCAGCTGTGGATCATTATAGTATTTACATTGGTTTTTATTGTTATTTATAGTGGAGGGTTTTTGTTTCCTATTCCTGCCCACTTGATCTGTGAGAACACTCTCAATAGTGGTAATTAAATCATCATTAAATTTTTGTGTGCCAATGGGCTCGTAATTCTTATACCATTGATCCAAGTGGTTAATAAAGTTGTCTCTGTGTTCTGGTTTGAGAATAAGTTTCCTCCTTCTGTATTTAGCTCCTTGATTGCTGGAGATGTGATCAAGATTGACAGTTGTTAGTCTTGGGAAGTGATCAGATAGAAGATCATCAACTATGACAGAGTCATGCATCGTATATGATGTATTAAATCCAAGACACAGATCTAGTATGCCACCATATATGTGAGTAGGCTCAGTAGTGCCCACAATTCGAACATTATCATGCTCATTTAGCAATCTCACTAGTTTAGTTCCATTGGTGTTTGTTATAGACCCACCAATATTCTTATGTCTGGCATTAAAATCTCCAAGAATGATGGTAGGTTCACTATTGATGCGATCTGGTAAAGCATCAGGTCGAAGCTGGTTCGCTGGGGCATAGAGATTAAAAATGTTTATGGAAAAATCGCCTGCATATACTTTGACACCATGATACTGCATGTTAACTCGACTCTGCAAGGAAAGGAGTGAATGTGGCAAGCTCTTTCTGACATACATCACACAACAGTTGGTTGACCTTAGGTTATAAGCTGCATATCCAGGCAAGTTTGGTGGTGCTCCATCTTTCAATCTACATTCCTGCAAACAGATGACATCAATATTCTTGGTTGCACTAATATGATGTAAGTCAGGCAACCGCTTCCTGATGGAAGCAATGTTCCATGAAAAGATTTGTAATGTATCCATTGTAGTGAGTTATTACAATCTCTTGCTCATAAGATGGTAAAACTATTATGCTTTGACTACAGTGTGCAGATACTTAAGAGCAAATAGCATAGTTTGTACGTCTTTATCTTCAGGACCTTTATTTTTAAGCATTTTTCGGCATTTTGGCAGCCAGTGATAAGGCAAGTCTTGAAGGCAAGAGTTATGGGCTTCTTTCTCACAAATTGCTGGAAGCTGAACGGAGATTGCTGCACTTTTGACATCATCACCATGCTCAAGAGCATCATCCTGATTACATATATTTATTAAACTTGTCAGGATCTGTTCAAGATGCTCAATTTTTTTCTGGAAAGTTGTTATAATATGAGGAATGTCTAACGAATCCAATGCCTCTCCGGAAGATGGCACTTCTGGGTTAGTGCTTTCTTTAACACCTGTCACCTTAACAGGTACCATGGTTACATTAGTGTTCTCTGTTTCATCATTCATTGCAGGTAGGTCCTGTGCATCTGACTCATCTCCAATTTCCAGGGAGGTTACCTGTGTGGTGTCCGTCTGACTGTTGTAGTTGTGTGTATTGGGAGAAATGACAAACTCATCCCCATATTCAGGTGTAGCCATAGGTATCTGTAGTGGCAGACCAGTAGTTCCATATGTGCTAGCAGGGATGGCTAGCTCCTCCACAGCTGGTGTGTGTGATGGCATTCTGGTATCACCAGAATCCTTTGCAGTGAGGTGGGGTTCTTGCACACTTTGCAGAGGTTCAGTCTCAGATCTGGCTGTGGTAGACTGGATGGCCCCATCCTCAGTTACCATTAAAGGACTGTTATCAGGTTTACATCGAAGGTTGTTTGGGTTCTGACTGCAGTCCTTGTGGGAGACTGTAACCCCAACTTCTTTACAGTTAATACACTTAAATTTTCGGCTGTCAGGGCCTACTGTGCATTCTCTAGCTAACAATGATGATCTAATTAGAAATGTCACCATATCAAAAACAATATACTCAGATCACAACATAATTGAGGTTCAGACATATATGCGTGGAGACCCAGACCGACATAATGAGATTAGTCACGAGGGAGCATTCACCAAATTCAACTTCAATAACAAAAACATAAAGTCGGACCAAGTAAACCAAGTCCTAACCGATATAAGCTGGGAAGATATACTAAGCAACACAGACCCAAACTTATGCCTAGAACAGATTAACTTGGTGGCACTCGATGTATGCTCAAGGCTTATTCCTCTAAGAAAAAGGAGGAGTAGATGTAAAATAGAAAGAGACAGGCGCTCCCTTTACAGGCGACGGAAAAGAATAACAAGAGCGGCTAAAAGAGGTCAATATATCTGAAATGCGTAGGGAGACACTGGTCAGAGAAATAGCAAGCATCGAACTTAAGCTAAAGGAATCTTATAGGAGTCAGGAATCGCGGGAAGAACTAAAAGCCATAAATGAAATTGAAAGAAACCCAAAGTATTTCTTCTCCTATGCCAAATCAAAGTCGAGAACAACGTCCAGTATTGGGCCCCTACTTAAACAAGATGGGTCCTACACAGATGACAGCAAGGAAATGAGTGAGCTACTCAAGTCCCAATATTACCTGGAGTTACCTGGAGAGAGTTCCGGGGGTCAACGCCCCCGCGGCCCGGTCTGAGACCAGGCCTCCTGGTGGATCAGAGCCTGATCAACCAGGCTGTTGCTGCTGGCTGCACGCAAACCAACATACGAGCCACAGCCCGGCTGATCCGGAACTGACTTTAGGTGCTTGTCCAGTGCCAGCTTGAAGACTGCCAGGGGTCTGTTGGTAATCCCCCTTATGTGTGCTGGGAGGCAGTTGAACAGTCTCGGGCCCCTGACACTTATTGTATGGTCTCTTAACGTGCTAGTGACACCCCTGCTTTTCATTGGGGGGATGGTGCATCGTCTGCCAAGTCTTTTGCTTTCGTAGTGGGTGATTTTCGTGTGCAAGTTCGGTACTAGTCCCTCTAGGATTTTCCAGGTGTATATAATCATGTATCTCTCCCTCCTGCGTTCCAGGGAATACAGGTTTAGGAACCTCAAGCGCTCCCAATAATTGAGGTGTTTTATCTCCGTTATGCGCGCCGTGAAAGTTCTCTGTACATTTTCTAGGTCGGCAATTTCACCTGCCTTGAAAGGTGCTGTTAGTGTGCAGCAATATTCCAGCCTAGATAGAACAAGTGACCTGAAGAGTGTCATCATGGGCTTGGCCTCCCTAGTTTTGAAGGTTCTCATTATCCATCCTGTCATTTTTCTAGCAGATGCGATTGATACAATGTTATGGTCCTTGAAGGTGAGATCCTCCGACATGATCACTCCCAGGTCTTTGACGTTGGTGTTTCGCTCTATTTTGTGGCCAGAATTTGTTTTGTACTCTGATGAAGATTTAATTTCCTCATGTTTACCATATCTGAGTAATTGAAATTTCTCATCGTTGAACTTCATATTGTTTTCTGCAGCCCACTGAAAGATTTGGTTGATGTCTGCCTGGAGCTTTGCAGTGTCTGCAATGGAAGACACTGTCATGCAGATTCGGGTGTCATCTGCAAAGGAAGACACGGTGCTGTGGCTGACATCCTTGTCTATGTCGGATATAAGGATGAGGAACAAGATGGGAGCGAGTACTGTGCCTTGTGGAACAGAGCTTTTCACCGTAGGTGCCTCGGACTTTACTCTGTTGACGACTACTCTCTGTGTTCTGTTAGTGAGGAAATTATAGATCCATCGACCGACTTTTCCTGTTATTCCTTTAGCACGCATTTTGTGCGCTATTACGCCATGGTCAGACTTGTCGAAGGCTTTTGCAAAGTCTGTATATATTACATCTGCAGTTTTTAGCAAGCCGCTAACCAGACTGAGAGTCGAAGATCAAAATGAATTTTTTATGAGAGAGCCACAAAATTTGGTTAACACAAGCCTATCCAATGTTATCCTGACGCCAAATGACTTCGAACAGGCGATCAATGACATGCCCATGCACTCTGCCCCAGGGCCAGACTCATGGAACTCCGTGTTCATCAAGAACTGCAAGAAGCCCCTACCACGAGCCTTTTCCATCCTATGGAGAGGGAGCATGGACACGGGGGTCGTCCCACAGTTACTAAAAACAACAGACATAGCCTCACTCCACAAAGGGGGCAGTAAAGCAACAGCAAAGAACTACAGACCGATAGCACTAACATCCCATATCATAAAAATCTTTGAAAGGGTCCTAAGAAGCAAAATCACCACCCATCTAGAAACCCATCAGTTACACAACCCAGGGCAACATGGGTTTAGAACAGGTCGCTCCTGTCTGTCTCAACTATTGGATCACTACGACAAGGTCCTAAATGCACTAGAAGATAAAAAGAATGCAGATGTAATATATACAGACTTTGCAAAAGCCTTCGACAAGTGTGACCATGGCGTAATAGCGCACAAAATGCGTGCTAAAGGAATAACAGGAAAAGTCGGTCGATGGATCTATAATTTTCTCACTAACAGAACACAGAGCATAGTCGTCAACAGAGTAAAGTCCGAGGCAGGTACGGTGAAAAGCTCTGTTCCACAAGGCACAGTACTCGCTCCCATCTTGTTCCTCATCCTCATATCCGACATAGACAAGGATGTCAGCCACAGCACCGTGTCTTCCTTTGCAGATGACACCCGAATCTGCATGACAGTGTCTTCCATTGCAGACACTGCAAGGCTCCACGTGGACATCAAGAGGTAGAGCTCCTGCAAGCTAATCCACATTACGCCCACATTCGCTACCAAAATGGTGAAGAGACTACAGTATCTACAAGACATTTAGCCCCAGTTGAAATCCCCATTAGTGTGGAATCTCAAGATACAGCAATAGATGTGCAAGATGCTTCGTTTTCTACTGGAAAGCCCATTGAGACAACTCTAGAACTGCAGACACATTCATCACCTTCAAAACTACCATTAGAAAACATCTTATCTCCCTGATACACCCCGTCAACTAACTACACGAATACCACCTGGTGGTTCACACTTACACTCGCTCACTCATTTGACCATAAACAGAAATATTAATCTCAGTCTTAAAATAATGAATCCTGTGATACTCCAATACTGAGACTATATACTGTGCCAAAACAAAAGCATTCACATTGCTAAACTCATAAACTAGTATTTAGTCACTTAGCCATAATACCAACTTACCTCATAATTTGTAATATTTTACAATTAAGAATAAAACTAAGTATGCCCGAAATGCCTAGCCATGCTAAGCGTTCTAGTGGTACACTCTCTAATCACAATTTTACTACATGTAAACCAAACAATAACCAAATTTCTGTAAACTCAGCATTGTAATCCTTATAGAGAATAAACTTTGAATTGAATTGAATTGAACTATATCCATATATCAGTGATGCAGATTACATGGTGAGTTTAAATATGTGGCCTGTAGTTATAACTTTCCTCTTGACATATGCAAGACATCACCATCCCTGTAGAAGCAGTTATTAGATGTACTAGTCATTATATTTTGTTGTTGCAGAAGTACTGTGAAGATTCTATGTTCAATAAAGCCTAGAGATAAGGCCTGTGTTTCTATCACAACACATACTAAAAAGACTATCTACTACACGAGGGTCATTAAGACTATCTACAATACGAGGGTCATTACTAGGAATAAGGTAAAATTTACACGTATGTTAGCTAAAAATATAGAAAATCATTCCCCTCCCTTTCTGTAGCTACATTCATCAGACACCTTTTGGCCACCAGGAGGCCTGGTCACAGACCGGGCCGCGGGGGCGTTGACCCCCGAAACTCTCTCCAGGTAAACTCCAGGTAAACTCTTCTTGAACTGGTTTATGACATGTGCAGGCAGTCTGTTCCATTCCTTTATCGCTGTACAATAAAAGGTGTTTGAAGCCTGGCCACTGACTGTGGGTACTACAAAGTTGTGCTCCCTCCCCCTAGTACTATGATTGCTTTGGTTCCCAACCTTGACAAAATTGACAGCAAGATATTCTGGACACTGTTTGTGAGCAATTTTATAAACATGATTTAGCTTCAGTTGTTTTACTCTGTCTTCAACATTCAGCATATCCAACTGCTGTAATTCATCGTGGCCTACATGTTCTCTTGGTCCCAGCCCCAGGATGAATCTTACGATTTTGTTCGGGGTGATTTGCAGTCTATCTTTCAGTTTTTTTTTTGTCAAGGCAGGGTACCATGAAGAGCAAGCGTAATCCATATGGCATTGTATAAGGGCTAGACATAGGGTCCTGCGAGCCTCAGTAGGTAGACACTGTGCTTGCCTATACAGGAACTTCAGTCTGGCATTCGCTTTCTTTACTACATTGTTCCCTATCAATTCTCCTGACATGCATGGGTCAAAGGGATTCCCAGATATTTTACTGATGAAACCAAAGTGATGGGCTCCCCATTACACTGAACATTAAAATTATTTACCCTTCTCAGTTTATGTTTCGTGCCAAAGAGAATGGCTTCAGTTTTCCCGAGGTGTAATGATAGTTTGTTGTCTACTAACCATTTGCTGCAGGACTCCAGTTCCAGTATTAAAACATTAGCAATATCTTGTGGGTCTTTACCTGACACTAACAGAGCACTGTCATCTGCATACAGTAGGAGTTTGCACTTGACACTGATAGGCATGTCATTGACATAACATAAGAATAATACGGGACCCAGAATACTACCTTGGGGAACTTCACATGTTATCGGCAGGGGTTCTGATTCCGTTTTGTTGATTTTGACTATTTGTCTCCTGTTGTTAAGGTAGGACTTAAACCAGTCTACAGAACCTATACCGACAGCTTGAAGTTTCTTACATAATATATTGTGGCTGACAGTATCGAAGGCCTTTTGCAGGTCTAAGGTTACCATACCTATGAGGTTCTCCTTTGACATTTCAGTTCTCAGGTAATCCATCAGATTAATAAGGGAGGTGTCGGTTGAGAAGGTTCTTCTAAAGCCCGATTGATAGCTATGGAGAATGTTGTTGTCATTAAGGTACTTAACTACTTGAGAGTACACCGCCCTCTCTAGAATTTTAGATATTATACTGAGTATACTAACAGGTCTATAGTTGCTTACATCAGACCTACTATTTTTCTTGAAGATAGGAGTAACTCTGGCCTCCTTGAACCCCTCCGGCACGGTATTAGTGGTGATTGATAGATTTATTATGTGAGCAAAAGGGATTGACAGTTCAGAAGCACCATCTTTTAGGAACTTAGGCGGGATGTTATCCGGGCCAGCGTTCTTAGTTGGATTTAACCTGCTTAGTTCTTTTTGAATAAAGTCATGAGATACACTTACTAGTTGACAACTGTTTGGGGTTACCCCTTTATTGGTATAGTATGTTTGAAACTTATCAGAGTCTGTGTTAAAGGTATTTGATGCAGCTGGTAGTTTACTTACTAGTGTTGATGCAACAGATGTGTAGTAGGAATTAAAGCAATTTGCCACCTTAGATGTTTCGTGGTGTACCTCATTATCGATAGTGAGTACTATGTTAGACCTATCTACTGGCTTATGGCTATACTCCAACTGTTTTAGTTGTTGCTAGAGCTTTCTGGGGTTATGCTTATACTCTTCAATTTTTGAGCAATAGTGCGTGTGTGTATACATATATTTGTACGCTTGTGTGCATATGTCTATGCGTGCCCCCTCGTGTGTGTATGTGAGCGTGCGTGCGCTTCTGTGGGTGTATGACCCACTTAATGTTTGTATTTATAGCTCATTACAATTGTGACCAGGTGTGGACGTATCAGTGGCTCATTGCTTTGTAATTTGTTCATGACTGTAACCAAAATTCAATTTAAACCAGCAAATAATAGAGCCTACTAGACTGGAGAATACACTAGATCTCATCTTCACTAACAATGATGATCTGATAAGAAATGTCACCATATCAAAAACAATATACTCAGATCACAACATAATTGAGGTTCAGACATGTATGCATGGAGCCCCAGACCGACATAATGAGATTAGTCACGAGGGAGCATTCACCAAATTCAACTTCAATAACAAAAACATAAAGTGGGACCAAGTAAACCAAGTCCTAACCGATATAAGCTGGGAAGATATACTAAGCAACACAGACCCAAACTTATGCCTGGAACAGATTAACTTGGTGGCACTCGATGTATGCACAAGGCTTATTCCTCTAAGAAAAAGGAGTAGATGTAAAATAGAAAGAGACAGGCGCTCCCTTTGCAGGCGACGGAAAAGAATAACAGAGCGGCTAAAAGAGGTCAATATATCTGAAATACGTAGGGAGACACTGGTCAGAGAAATAGCAAGCATCGAACTCAAGCTAAAGGAATCTTATAGGAGTCAGGAATCGCGGGAAGAACTAAAAGCCATAAATGAAATCGAAAGAAACCCAAAGTATTTCTTCTCCTATGCCAAATCAAAGTCGAGAACAACGTCCAGTATTGGGCCCCTACTTAAACAAGATGGGTCCTACACAGATGACAGCAAGGAAATGAGTGAGCTACTCAAGTCCCAATATGACTCAGTTTTTAGCAAGCCGCTAACCAGACTGAGAGTCGAAGATCAAAACGAATTTTTTATGAGAGAGCCACAAAATTTGGTTAACACAAGCCTATCCGATGTTATCCTGACGCCAAATGACTTCGAACAGGCGATAAATGACATGCCCATGCACTCTGCCCCAGGGCCAGACTCATGGAACTCCGTGTTCATCAAGAACTGCAAGAAGCCCCTATCACGAGCCTTTTCCATCCTATGGAGAGGGAGCATGGACACGGGGGTCGTCCCACAGTTACTAAAAACAACAGACATAGCCCCACTCCACAAAGGGGGCAGTAAAGCAACAGCAAAGAACTACAGACCGATAGCACTAACATCCCATATCATAAAAATCTTTGAAAGGGTCCTAAGAAGCAAGATCACCACCCATCTAGAAACCCATCAGTTACACAACCCAGGGCAACATGGGTTTAGAACAGGTCGCTCCTGTCTGTCTCAACTATTGGATCACTACGACAAGGTCCTAAATGCACTAGAAGATAAAAAGAATGCAGATGTAATATATACAGACTTTGCAAAAGCCTTCGACAAGTGTGACCATGGCGTAATAGCGCACAAAATGCGTGCTAAAGGGATAACAGGAAAAGTCGGTCGATGGATCTATAATTTCCTCACTAACAGAACACAGAGAGTAGCCGTCAACAGAGTAAAGTCCGAGGCACCTACGGTGAAAAGCTCTGTTCCACAAGGCACAGTACTCGCTCCCATCTTGTTTCTTATCCTCATATATGACATAGACAAAGATGTCAGCCTCAGCACCGTGTCTTCCTTTGCAGATGACACCCGAATCTGCATGACAGTGTCTTCCATTGCAGACACTGCAAGGCTCCAGGCAGACATCAACCAAATCTTTCAATGGGCTGCAGAAAACAATATGAAGTTCAACCATGAGAAATTTCAATTACTCAGATATGGTAAACATGAGGAAATTAAAACTTCATCAGAGTACAAAACAAATTCTGGACACAAAATAGAGCGAAACACCAACGTCAAAGACCTGGGAGTGATCATGTTGGAGGATCTCACCTTCAAGGACCATAACATTGTATCAATCGCATCTGCTAGAAAAATGACAGGATGGATAATGAGAACCTTCAAAACTAGGGATGCCAAGCCCATGATGACACTCTTCAGGTCACTTGTTCTATCTAGGCTGGAATATTACTGCACACTAACAGCACCTTTCAAGGCAGGTGAAATTGCTTACCTAGAAAATGTACAGAGAACCTTCACGGCGCGCATAACGGAGATAAAACACCTCAATTACTGGGAGCACTTGAGGTTCCTGAACCTGTATTCCCTGGAACGCAGGCGGGAGAGATACATGATTATATACACCTGGAAAATCCTAGAGGGACTAGTACCGAACTTGCACACGAAAATCACTCACTACGAAAGCAAAAGACTTGCCAGACGATGCAACATCCCCCCAATGAAAAGCAGGGGTGTCACTAGCACGTTAAGAGACCATACAATAAGTGTCAGGGGCCCGAGACTGTTCAACTGCCTCCCAGCATACATAAGGGGGATTACCAACAGACCCCTGAAAGTCTTCAAGCTGGCACTGGACAAGCACCTAAAGTCGGTTCCTGACCAGCCAGGCTGTGGCTCGTACGTTGGTTTGCGTGCAGCCAGCAGCAACAGCCTGGTTGATCAGGCTCTGATCCACCAGGAGGCCTGGTCACAGACCGGGCCGCGGGGGCGTTGACCCCGGGAACTCTCTCCAGGTAAGCTCCAGGTAGTATGCACTCTGCCCTACATGCCCATGCACTCTGCCCCAGGGCCAGACTCATGGAACTCCGTGTTCATCAAGAACTGCAAGAAGCCCCTATCACGAGCTTTTGCCATCCTATCTTGATAGTTGTGACAGAACCCACAGGCATAACACCAGACACAAACATCTCTACGACATTCCCCGTGTCCGACTAAACCTTTACAAAAATTCAATGTATGTAAAAGGCCCTAAAATCTGGAACACCCTACCTGAGAACTCTAGAACTGCAGACACATTCATCACCTTTAAAACTACCATTAGAAAACATCTTATCTCCCTGATACACCCCATCAACTAACTACACGAATACCACCTAGTGGTTCACACTTACACTCACTCACCCATTTGACCATAAACAGAAATATTAATCTCAATCTTAAAATAATGAATCCTATGATACTCCAATACTGAAACTATGTACTGTGCCAAAACAAAAGCATTCACATTGCTAAACTCACAAACTAGTATTTAGTCACTTAGCCATAATACCAACTTACCTCATAATTTGTAATATTTTAAAATAAAGAATTAAACTAAGTCTGCCCGAAATGCCTAGCCATGCTAGGTGTTCTAGTGGTACACTCCGTAATCATTATTTAACTACATGTAAACCACACAATAACCAAATTCTGTAAATTCAACATTGTAATCCTTATAGAGAATAAACTTTGAATTTTGAATTTTGAATTTTGAATGGAGAGGGAGCATGGACACGGGGGTCGTCCCACACCTACTAAAAACAACAGACATAGCCCCACTCCACAAAGGGGGCAGTAAAGCAACAGCAAAGAACTACAGACCGATAGCACTAACATCCCATATCATAAAAATCTTTGACAGGGTCCTAAGAAGCAAGATCGCCACCCATCTAGAAACCCATCAATTACACAACCCAGGGCAACATGGGTTTAGAACAGGTCGCTCCTGTCTGTCTCAACTATTGGATCACTACGACAAGGTCCTAGATGCACTAGAAGACAAAAAGAATGCAGATGTAATATATACAGACTTTGCAAAAGCCTTCGATAAGTGTGACCATGGCGTAATAGCGCACAAAATGCGTGCTAAAGGAATAACAGGAAAACTTGGTAGATGGATCTATAATTTCCTCACAAACAGAACACAAAGAGTAATAGTCAACAGAGTAAAGTCCGAGGCAGCTACGGTGAAAAGCTCTGTTCCACAAGGCACAGTACTCGCTCCCATCTTGTTTCTCATCCTCATATATGACATAGACAAAGATGTCAGCCTCAGCACCGTGTCTTCCTTTGCAGATGACACCCGAATCTGCATGACAGTGTCTTCCATTGCAGACACTGCAAGGCTCCAGGCAGACATCAACCAAATCTTTCAATGGGCTGCAGAAAACAATATGAAGTTCAACCATGAGAAATTTCAATTACTCAGATATGGTAAACACGAGGAAATTAAAACTTCATCAGAGTACAAAACAAATTCTGGACACAAAATAGAGCGAAACACCAACGTCAAAGACCTGGGAGCGATCACGTCGGAGGATTTCACCTTCAAGGACCATAACATTGTATCAATCGCAGCTGCTAGAAAAATGACAGGATGGATAATGAGAACCTTCAAAACTAGGGATGCCAAGCCCATGATGACACTCTTCAGGTCACTTGTTCTATCTAGGCTGGAATATTGCTGCACACTAACAGCACCTTTCAAGGCAGGTGAAATTGCTTACCTAGAAAATGTACAAAGAACCTTCATGGTGCGCATAACGGAGATAAAACACCTCAATTACTGGGAGCGCTTGAAGTTCCTGAACCTGTATTCCCTGGAACGCAGGCGGGAGAGATACATGATTATATACACTGGAAAATCCTAGAGGGACTAGTACCGAACTTGCACACAAAAATCACTCGCAACGAAAACAAAAGACTTGGCAGACGATGCAACATTCCCCCAATGAAAAGCAGGGGAGTCACTAGCACGTTAAGAGGCCATACAGTAAGTGTCAGGGGTGTGGAAAATTGCATTTATCTGGATGTAACTCATAATGTACATACCAGTAAATAACAAAGATAATTATTATTTATCAATGTTACATAGACAAGTAGGAATTTGGGACACCTAGGTCGGAAAAAATGTCCCCCTTCGATACCTACCACTGTCATATCCACAAGTTGCTCTGGACCTATTAATTATAAATGAAATATACATCACCAGGAATGCTGGTAAATATATAAATTTGTGGACTGTATATTAAAAATAATTAAATATATACACAATTACATAACAGTAGGAAAATATATCTTAATATCATCCACCAATTTGACTGGAGATTAATGTGTATCATACTCAGAAAACCTCACTCTAACTAAATCTATGAAAATAATGCTGGCCAGAATTACACAGAAATCTAGAGAGCTTATCTGAGGTTCCTGGAGGTGTCTTGTCCAGTCGTCTGATATCTCAAGTTATGCAGGAATGCACATCCAACAATTTCGCCTCCTATTTGAGAGGTGTCAATCCAATTTTAACCTCTAGAGCACGAAAAATTCTTCCCATTACATTAATGTTGTATCCAATTCAAAACCAAGATGGCGACTCCCGTCTGTGCAGACGCAGGCTTTCCGTTTTCTATGACATAAATATTATTAAATACAGTATGGCCATCTATTTACATATAAATACTGAATTTCTGGAAAATATATACAGTATTTTGCACACTGCGGCCGACCGGAGTTCGTTGCTAAACGACTCAAATTACTCCTTCCTTTAGGAGATGATTCCAGCTGGTTCTGGCTTGAGTGGGTGTTCTCCTAGTAGGTCTTACTACGATTTCATTTTCTGGCATCACTTGTCAGCGTTATCTTCCATATCACTCGTGTCACTTTCCCTCAGATTTTCATTTACGTTTGATTGAACACCTAACTCCAAGGGAATCAATTTATTAATTGTGCGTAAACTTTCCTGGCCACGACACAACACTTTGACATTCCTGACAACACCTTGTGCATCTGGGTACAATGTCAATACTTTGCCCAGAGGCCACAATGTTCGATGTTGTTCAGTGTCAATTAACAATGTCATCTGGTTGAATGGTCTGTCGATTTACTGCCTCTGTCGCACCATAAAAGTGTTCACGTAGTGTAAGAAGATATTCCTTACGCCACACATTAGACCAATGATCAATTACTTTATTTAACATTTTAAATTTATTACATAACACTGCCGCATCATTGTAATCTTCATCACTTTCTTCCGGATTATCTCTATAGACAGGGGCAGCTTCCAATTTCCTTCCACATATTAGGTGAGAAGGTGTTAATACATCTGCATCAGGTGTATCACTCATGTACGAGAGAGGCCTATTATTTATACGATTTTCTGCCTCCACTAACACTGCACGGAATTATTCCAAATTAATTCTCTTCCGGTGTAGTACTTTGCGGAGACACCTCTTCACTGTGCCTATCAGTCTTTCGTACAGTCCCCCCCTGCCAAGGCGCTCTAGGAGTAATAAATTTCCAGGTACACCCTCGCTGGGTTAACAGAGATTGAACATTGTTACTATTATTTAATTCTATCAAGTGTTGAGCACCTGCTACAAAATTTGTGGCATTATCCGAAATCCTCAACCTTGGACAGGATCTCCTAGCTGCAAATTTTTGAAACGGCTATATAAACTGTTCTGCAGACAAGTCCTGTGCCACTTCTAAATGAACTGCCCTAGTAGCAGTACAGGTGAACAAACAAACATACACTTTCAGTGGAACACCATTTGGAGTACCTGTTAAAATTATTGGACCACTATAGTCTACACCTGTTACATCAAATGGTTTCACTAATTGTACACGCTACTTTGGCAATGGTGGAGGACCTGGGTACATATAGGATCTGGCATCCACACGGTGACATATTACACAAGATTTAATCACCCTTTCTACACTTTGCCATCCTTGTGGAATCCAGAAAGTTTCCCTAATACAATTTAAGGTATCTTGTACCCCACCATGCATTACATTTTTATGGGCATTTAGAACAATCAAATTTGTTAGATGATGAGTTTTGGGCAGTAAGATAGGGTGTTTAGCATAATCACCCAATTCAGCATTTTGTAACCTACCTCTGCACCTAATTACATTGATTAGATATAGATTTTGCCACCGAAGTGGCTAGTTTATTGTGCACCCCATATCCATCCTGTGGACGGTAGCGCGAGAGCATATGGATACACAAAAGGCCTAGGAACTAGGCCCCAAAGGGTTAACAGGAATACATATGGATTTATATCTACATATCTATAGTTCACTTATCTGTTACAAGCAAATTTAGGAAATTTGCTTAGTATATCTGGTATCTTATTTTCATTAATAAGATATCTTGACATGTCACATAGGTTATTATACTGTCTGTCTCTGTATTCCTCAATGAGTGGACTCTAAATACAGCCCCAATTTTTCTATTATAGAACCTTTCACAATTTTTCTTTCCATCATCAATTTAATCTCATTTCCATAGATTTCCTTCTGTACCCTCTTTATCCAATATTCAAGAGGATGTGAAAACTTATATGAAATATTCATCTTGTTTAGAAATTTAAACACCAATTTAGTTACATTGATTAGTTTGGGTAAAGAAGAATACCTATTTATATCAATGGCTAAGGAAGGACAAACTATTGGAGCGGTGGTCACAGTAATTTCAACAGGAGCAATATATGCCTTTTGTACAGGCCAATTAGCTTTATTTACCAACTAGCTCGGTCCTTTAAACCATGATACAGCATTTACAAATTTAGCATAAGGTAAACCTCGAGACAAGAAATCAGCTGGATTCTCCTCACCAGGTATATGATTAAATGTTAACATATGCTGACCCAAACTATTATACTTCTCTTGCATCTGATTAAGTTCAGCGACTCTGTTTTGTACGTACACAATTTTACTCCTGCAACTTATTTTTTATATAATTAGCTAATTTGACACCTACATAAATGGCTGTTAATTCCAACTGAGGTAAGGTACGTGATTTAATTGGAGACACGTTAGCCTTAGACATAACAAGAGAAATAACACTATTACATTGAAGGTAAGCAACTGCTCCATATGCCAATTTTGAAGCATCACAAAAAATGTGGAGTACATTTTTCCCATTTGGATTAGCCACCTGGTGTGAGAACTCCAACATTGGAATTTTTTCATAATCACCAATTAATTCATCCCACCTGTTAATTAATTCCTCAGGTAGAATTTCATCCCAAGCACATTTAAGTTTCCATGCTTCCTGAATTAATAATTTCCCTCTTATAGTAAGGGGTGACACTAAACCTAGTGGATCAAAACATTTAGAAACTTCAGCAAGCAAAACTCTCTTAGTTAATTTATTGGGCACACTGTAATTATTAGGTTTTAACATTAACAAATCTCTCTCAGTATCCCAAGTTAAACCCAATACATTACTACATTTTGGCACTTCATCTCCAGGGTAATCTTTACTTATTTTGTCCTTTAATTTGGACGAATTACTATTCCATTCCCTCAGAGGCATATTTGCACTTTGCATTATTTCATTAGCGTCTCCATAAGTCATTAACAGTTCTTCAGTTGACGTCACACCCAGGAAATTGTCCACATAAAATTGTTTGCTCATTACTTTACTCAATGGACTTCCTGTACATTTAAGGTGTGCATTTACCGTCGTATGAAGTAGGAACGGACTGGATGTAGCACCAAATAATACACTCCTAAAGCGAAAGGTTTCCAGAGGGCTAAGTGGGTCATTAGGATTCTCAGGCCGTAAGAAGCGGGTACAATCCCGGTCAGCTTCTTGTAAACCCACTCTTAGGAAAGCTTTACTTATGTCAGCCGTAAAGGCATAATTTTTCATCCTGAAATTTAATAAGATATCTCCTAATTTTTCCGTCAACGACGGGCCTGTTATCAAACAGTCATTTAAACTAGGTACATTTTTGTTACTCCTGGCACTACAATTAAACACAATTCTCAGAGGAGTGGTCTTAGAATCCTTCTTCACTCCGTGATGTGGCAAATAGTGACCATAAATTTTGGCTTGCTCAGGAGGTACCTCTTCTATAAATTTATTAATTAACTGCTCAGCAATTATATCATTATAGGCAGTTAACAATTCTGGTGTCTTACTCAGTTCGTGGAGCTGAGCCTTTAACTGCCCATATGCCATTCTGTAATTAGTGGGCAATTCTGGATGGTACAGTCTCCACGGAAGTCGTACCCAGTATTGTCCAGATTAAAATTTTACATCTTTCAGGTATTGCTCCTGAGTAAAAGAATCGTCTGGACTTTCTTCATTTACATTTATTCCAATGATGTCTAATTCCCACAATTTATGCACTGGCTCAACACCACGACTTCATGAGTAAGACACACAGTTATGGTATTTGTAGTTTCCTCTAGTCATGAATTATTATTACGAGGAATCCTACCATACATTACATGGTCTCCTGCAGTCTTCAAAAGGGTGACACCACATTTCTTTACCATACCCTTTACAAAGGAGGCATAATAGTCACTACCTATCAAAATATTTACTGGGCCTACAGAATCATCACTTACACCAGGTGCTAAATTTACATTATGTGAGAGTCTTTCTGTAGCTTTACTAAGCCCTACTGTAGATATTTTCTCTGGAAATCTATCTACAATTACTGCATTAACACGTTTTTTCTCATTGCCCAACCTGACAGTTACATAAACAGTGTCATACAATTGATCTCTTTTATCTGAGAGAAAACCAGATAATTTTAAAGTTGTGGCATCTCCCATCTGTACTCTCATACCACCAAGCCATTTACGTTTTATGAAAGTACGCTGGGATCCCTGGTCCAATAATGCAGTTACATTTTTTGATTCATGCCTTTTATCATTAACCATTTTTACCTGTAACACATGTAAGGCTACTTCAGCAAAACCATCATTATTAGCATTAGCAGCAATTTTTACATTAGCTACTGTTGTGTCAGGATTGTCAACATTATCATTATCAACATTATCATATAGACCTTTACACATGACTATATGGTGTCTTCCTTTGTGACATTGATAACAGAAATTTAATTTGGCATAACAATCCTTTACATTGTGATTACCTAAACATCTGATACGTCTGTCAAGTTCCTCCAATCTTTCAACTTTATCATTCCATGAATTGTATGCATTGCAATTCTTAGAAAAATGAGTACCCTTGCAGAAAAGACAATCTCTCCTTTCTTTGACTGGTTTCTTATTAACTGGGCTACTCTTAGGAGGGTACTTATTCTTCTTACCTTGTGGAGAATCATTATTTCTGATTCCTGCTCCTTGATATGCCCCTATGTAACTCCTTTTAGGAAATGAATTTTGATTATTAACATTGGGATATTTTTTTCCTTTGTGAAACTTGACAGATACCTCAGAGTTATCATGTGTTGCATCTTTAAAATGAGTTAGTTGGCTGGTCTGCAACTGAACAATTAATTCTTGTAGACCTAGTCTTATTTCCTCCAGACCAAAATAACCCTTGTGATATTTATTCGAGAGTCATTCAAGTGTTTTACAGCTTAATTTATTCTGTACCATGGCACTCAATAACCAGTCTGATTCCTTCAGATTATATTTATTACTTAAAGTTTTGAGAGTGCTCTTCAGTTTACCTGGAGTTTACCTGGAGAGAGTTCCAGGGGTCAACACCCCCGCGGCCCGGTCTGTGACCAGGCCTCCTGGTGGATCAGAGCCTGATCAACCAGGCTGTTGCTGCTGGCTGCACGCAAACCAACGTACGAGCCACAGCCCGGCTGGTCAGGAACCGACTTTAGGTGCTTGTCCAGTGCCAGCTTGAAGACTGCCAGGGGTCTGTTGGTAATCCCCCTTATGTATGCTGGGAGGCAGTTGAACAGTCTCGGGCCCCTGACACTTATTGTATGGTCTCTTAACTTGCTAGTGACACCCCTGCTCTTCATTGGGGGGATGTTGCATCGTCTGCCAAGTCTTTTGTTTTCGTAGTGAGTGATTTTCGTGTGCAAGTTCGGTACTAGTCCCTCTAGGATTTTCCAGGTGTATATAATCATGTATCTCTCCCGCCTGCGTTCCAGGGAATACAGGTTCAGGAACCTCAAGCGCTCCCAGTAATTGAGGTGTTTTATCTCCGTTATGCGTGCCGTGAAGGTTCTCTGTACATTTTCTAGGTCAGCAATTTCACCTGCCTTGAAAGGTGCTGTTAGTGTGCAGCAATATTCCAGCCTAGATAGAACAAGTGACATGAAGAGTGTCATCATGGGCTTGGCCTCCCTAGTTTTGAAGGTTCTCATTATCCATCCTGTCATTTTTCTAGCAGATGCGATTGATACAATGTTATGGTCCTTGAAGGTGAGATCCTCCGACATGATCACTCCCAGGTCTTTGACGTTGGTGTTTCGCTCTATTTTGTGGCCAGAATTTGTTTTGTACTCTGATGAAGATTTAATTTCCTCGTGTTTACCATATCTGAGTAATTGAAATTTCTCATCGTTGAACTTCATATTGTTTTCTGCAGCCCACTGAAAGATTCGGTTGATGTCCGCCTGGAGCCTTGCAGTGTCTGCAATGGAAGACAGTCATGCAGATTCGGGTGTCATCTGCAAAGGAAGACACGGTGCTGTGGCTGACATCCTTGTCTATGTCGGATATGAGGATGAGGAACAAGATGGGAGCGAGTACTGTGCCTTGTGGAACAAAGCTTTTCACCGTAGGTGCCTCGGACTTTACTCTGTTGACGGCTACTCTCTGTGTTCTGTTAGTGAGGAAATTATAGATCCATCGACCGACTTTTCCTGTTATCCCTTTAGCACGCATTTTGTGCGCTATTACTCCATGGTCACACTTGTCGAAGGCTTTTGCAAAGTCTGTATATATTACATCTGCATTCTTTTTATCTTCTAGTGCATTTAGGACCTTGTCGTAGTGATCAAATAGTTGAGACAGACAGGAGCGACCTGTTCTAAACCCATGTTGCCCTGGGTTGTGTAACTGATGGGTTTCTAGATGGGTGGTGATCTTGCTTCTTAGGACCCTTTCAAAGATTTTTATGATATGGGATGTTAATGCTATCGGTCTGTAGTTCTTTGCTGTTGCTTTACTGCCCCCTTTGTGGAGTGGGGCTATGTCTGTTGTTTTTAGTAACTGTGGGACGACCCCCGTGTCCATGCTCCCTCTCCATAGGATGGAAAAGGCTCGTGATAGGGGCTTCTTGCAGTTCTTGATGAACACGGAATTCCATGAGTCTGGCCCTGGGGCAGAGTGCATGGGCATGTCATTTATCGCCTGTTCGAAGTCATTTGGCGTCAGGATAACATTGGATAGGCTTGTGTTAACCAAATTTTGTGGCTCTCTCATAAAAAATTCGTTTTGATCTTCGACTCTCAGTCTGGTTAGCGGCTTGCTAAAAACTGAGTCATACTGGGACTTGAGTAGCTCACTCATTTCCTTGCTGTCATCTGTGTAGGACCCATCTTGTTTAAGTAGGGGCATACTGGATGTTGTTCTCGACTTTGATTTGGCATAGGAGAAGAAATACTTTGGGTTTCTTTCGATTTCATTTATGGCTTTTAGTTCTTCCCGCGATTCCTGACTCCTATAAGATTCCTTTAGCTTGAGTTCGATGCTTGCTATTTCTCTGACCAGTGTCTCCCTACGTATTCCAGATATATTGACCTCTTTTAGCCGCTCTGTTATTCTTTTCCGTCGCCTGTAAAGGGAGCGCCTGTCTCTTTCTATTTTACATCTACTCCTCCTTTTTCTTAGAGGAATAAGCCTTGTGCATACATCGAGTGCCACCAAGTTAATATGTTCTAGGCATACGTTGGGGTCTGTGTTGCTTAGTATATCTTCCCAGCTTATATCGGTTAGGACTTGGTTTACTTGGTCCCACTTTATGTTTTTGTTATTGAAGTTGAATTTGGTGAATGCTCCCTCGTGACTAGTCTCATTATGTCGGTCTGGGGCTCCACGCATACATGTCTGAACCTCAATTATGTTGTGATCTGAGTATATTGTTTTTGATATGGTGACATTTCTTATCAGATCATCATTGTTAGTGAAGATGAGGTCTAGTGTATTCTCCAGTCTAGTAGGCTCTATTATTTGCTGGTTTAAATTGAATTTTGTGCAGAGATTTAAAAGCTCGTGTGAGTGTGAGTTTTCATCAGAGCTGACTCCTGGTGTTATTACTGCAACAATATTATTTGCTATATTCCTTCATTTTAAGTGCCTTAAGTTGAAATCCCCCAGGAGCAAGATGTTGGGTGCAGGAGCTGGAAGATTTTCCAGACAGTGGTCAATTTTTAACAGCTGTTCCTGGAATTGCTGGGATGTTGCATCCGGAGGCTTGTAGACTACCACAATGACTAGGTTTTGGTTCTCGACCTTTACTGCTAAAACTTCCACTACATCATTTGAGGCATTTAGCAGTTCTGTGCAAACAAGTGACTGCAATGTACAGGCCAACCTCCCCTTTTGCCTGTTCACTCTGTCACATCTGTATAGGTTGTAACCTGGGATCCATATTTCGTTGTCCAAGTGATCCTTTATGTGGGTCTCAGTGAAAGCCGCGAACATTGCCTTTGCCTCTGCAAGCAGTCCACGGATGAAAGGTATTTTGTTGTTTGTTGCTGGCTTTAGACCCTGTATATTTGCAAAGAAGAATGTCATTGGACTGGTGGTATTGTTGGTACTGGGGGGGGGGATTTTTTTTCCGGCATTAGTATCTGTATCTGTTGGTTTGGAGTGGAGGCCCTCGACTGTGGTTCCACTCCAGGAATGACTGGATTTGGTGTACGATTTCTGCCATTTCCTGCCAGTTTTTTTTCCTTCCTGGCACTAAAAACCTCTCCCTCTTGAGTGGCTGTGGCTACCCAGGTTTTCCCATGGCCTGGATGTTTTGTATCTTTTTGTACCCTTTAGATGGTGTGCCTGGCAATTTAAGTTATAGCACAGTCTTTCCTGTACTGAAGAGGTACACATTTCAGGGTGAAAAAGCTTACAGGAAGGGAGTTTGCATTTTCCTGTTGTCATATGGGCATGGCATTTTCTAGGGTGGTCATAGTTGCACGTCCCGTCTGTTTTTCCAGATTTCCCGTGTCTGCAGATACCAAGTGCATAGTATGTGCACAGGCTTGGTTTCCGTTTGCCTTGGGTTTCTGTGACTGTATTCCCTGTTGGTGCATGTTTCCCTGTCTTATTCCTATCCTCCCTAGCACAAACAATGGAGCTCCCACCAGTTGTTTTTGGTAATATATCCTCACTATAGCTAGTTGAGTCCTCTTGTTTGCTATTTCCTGTGGTATTTCTAGTTTGCAATATTGGTTTTATCTTATCTTTGACTACACTTGTTTCCCCACTACGGCTCCTGTCCCCTATGAGGTCATTTATATGTATTCCTTCCTGCGTATAATTCCCGACTACCTGGACAAAATCTCCAGCTTCACCATTACTGTCTCCCAGGACAGCACCTCCAGCTTCACCATTACTGTCTCCCAGGACAGCACTATCAGCCCCACATTTACTAACTACCAGGACATCACCTCCAGCCTTACAGTTTCTGACTACATGGCCAGTATCAAGGGGAGTACTATTCAGCCCAGACTTTTTATGTTCCCATCTGTTGTAGAAAGCTTCCAGGTTGTCTATGAAAGCAGCTTTGATGTTATCCTCTTTTAATACCCTTGTGATTTTAGTCCACAGATTTTCCTCATTTGGGCATACCCAAAAACACTTCCCTGTTTTAATACTGCTTGTAGCTAGTTCTTGGATATCTGCACAAGGGGCGTGACACCAATTTCCACAAAAATGACAATTTATCCATGTGGAAGCCCGTTTGTTTGATTGACCGCAGACTACACAGAGCTTCATAATGATTTGAGTGGTTGATTTACTGTAATTCTACTAACAACCTCTTGAATACTCTACTAATAACCTCCTTAAATGAAGCTCTAGCTATTTGTATTTCTATTTCTAACTAATTGGACAGCTTACCGTGTACGTTCCTGATTTATATTTATTGTTTGTGTTTAACTCTAAGCTGCTGTAAACCTTTGTAAGTGTGATCTGGGGATTTTAAATTAACAATGATATTCACTAGATCCAACCTACTTTGTTCTATATTACCATGAGCGACCATCAACAAGTCAACTGCTTCCTTGTAAGAGTCATTTTCATTGGGAAAGGCTTGTATGAGTATGTGAGCATCTCCTCTTACCTGTCCTTTGAGGTAAAATAATTTAATTACACAGGCTAGGTCACTCCTGTCATGCACAGCTGCTTTAAAAATTGACCAAAATTCCTCCCAATTTTCACCAGGATTAAATACAGGTAAACATAATTCTGGGAGTTTTGGCAAAGACATATTATTTGTTGGAGCAGACTGATTAACTGCCTGGTTTACACATTTTAATTTATTCAAGGCCTGACTTTTACAAGAAAGAATCTTTTCCTCTAATTCATAATACTGATTAATTATGAGATCTACTTCAGTCTCATCTACACAGTTTACTAACAAATCTCCTTCATATTTGTTGTAATATAATTTGTATGAATCATATCTATTACCTAAAGCATCTAAATACAATTTTAAATCATCAGTATTGACAGTTTCTTGATTCATTAATTCCAAACATTTATTGTACGCTTTTGTGACATGCCTTTTTCTTGCTTGCAATGACGCTTTCTTTGCTCTATATTCCATATGTTTGTCTTCTATATTAATTTCCTCATTTTCAGCCATGATGCAATGTATTAAATTCAACTTAATAACACTGATTATGTACTAAATTATGCACTTTATAAAGGTAAATAGTACAACTTACCTTTAAATAAATCCTAGCTACTTGAGCTTAGCAATTACATGTAAAAAATTGTAATATAAATTTTAAATACACATTAATAATGTTAGCTACACTTGAGCTTAGCAATTACACATGTAAGAAATTTATATATAAATTTTAAATGTACATTAATACAAACCTTTAGCCAGCCTTGGCTTATCAAAATTATTATACAAATTAATATAAATCCTTGCCAAAATTTGGCATAGCAAAATTAATATTATACACATTAATATAATTAGCAACACTTGCTTTATCAATTACACATACATTGATATAAATCTTGGCCAGAATTGTCTTATCAAATTAATATTGTAATAATTTAATCCACTACACATTAAGTAAAATTAATATTATACACATTAATAAAATTAGCAACACCTGGCTTATCAATTACACATACACTGATATAAATCTTGGCCAGAATTGTCTTATCAAATTAATATTATACAAATTAATATAAACTTAGCCAGACTTGAGCTTAGCTTATCAAAATTAATATTGTAATTATTATAATCCACCACACATTAAGTAAATTTGTGAATTTAACATCCACCTCCTTCTGTCATTTCATATATAATTATTAAGTAATTAACTAATTAATGACTTCACTAATTACCTCCGGTTCAAGAAGGACCAACGGGCAAATTAATTGTGGAAAATTGCATTTATCTGGATGTAACTCATAATGTACATACCAGTAAATAACAAAGATAATTATTATTTATCAGTTACATAGACAAGTAGGAATTTGGGACACCTAGGTCACAAAAAAATGTCCCCCTTCGATACCTACCACTGTCATATCCACAAGTTGCTCTGGACCTATTAATTATAAATGAAATATACATCACCAGGAATGCTGGTAAATATATAAATTTGTGGACTGTATATTAAAAATAATAAATAATTATATATATATACACAATTACATAACAGAAGGAAAATATATCTTAATATCACTCACCAATTTGACTGGAGATTAATGTGTATCATACTCAGAAAACCTCACTCTAATTAAATCTATGAAAATAATGCTGGCCAGAATTACATACAAATCTAGAGAGCTTATCTGAGGTTCCTGGAGGTGTCTTGTCCAGTCGTCTGATATCTCAAGTTATGCAGGAATGCACATCCAACAATTTCGCCTCCTATTTGAGAGGTGTCAGTCCAATTTTAACCTCTAGAGCACGAAAATTCTTCCCATTACATTAACGTTGTATCCAATTCAAAACCAAGATGGCGACTCCCATCTGCGCAGACGCAGACTTTCCGTTTTCTATGACATAAATATTATTAAATACAGTATGGCCATCTATTTACATATAAATACTGAATCTCTGGAAAATATATACAGTATTTTCCACAAGGGGCCCGAGACTGTTCAACTGCCTCCCAGCACACATAAGGGGGATTATCAATAGACCCCTGGCAGTCTTCAAGCTGGCACTGGACAAGCACCTAAAGTCGGTACCTGACCAGCCGGGCTGTGGCTCGTACGTTAGATTGCGTGCAGCCAGCAGTAACAGCCTGGTTGATCAGGCTCTGATCCGCCAGGAGGCTTGGTCACAGACCGGGCCGCGGGGGCGTTGACCCCCGGAACTCTCTCCAGGTAAACTCCAGGTAGGCAAGTCAATGCCTGCATAAACTATAACATGATAATGGACGTAAAGAGATGGCCAAATATGGAAAACAGAGGCAAGGTCATTAACAGGAAGTAGGAAGAGGTAAGAAGAACACAGGAACACAACCCTTGAAGGACGCCTTCATCTCGGTCGAAGTCAGAGGAAAAGGGATTATTTACCTGTGTCGAGACTCATTTCATGGTACCACAATTTCAGCGCTCTGAATGCTGAAGAAAGGAGAGACTCACCAGTTCCAGGAACTGGATACAATAAAATAATCCTGTGGACAAAGACACTTATGTACAGTTCAGAACATTTATTAGAGGAAACATATCGCCACGAGTGGCTTCAGTCTTAATATAAGAGATAACCAAGAAACGAGTATATACAGTGGCAAGAGTCAGGTGGAGGGCCGCGAGGGTGGTAGTAGTAGTAGTACAATTGTGGTGAGATGAGTTGGGGTCTGAGAAGAACCTGTCAACATATGTTACAGTTGTCTCCAGAATGGGTAATATCCTCTTGATTAACAACTTGGATATTGTTTAACTTCTAGAATTTTGATGGGTATTATTACTGACAGCAATTAGGGCAGCTTATATGCACTTTTCACTCGTGGCGAAAAGTTTCTTCTAATAAATGTCCTGAAGTGCACGTAAATGTCCTTTTCCACATCTTGTCGGTGTCACCATAATTTTTCAAAATAATTCTGCCTGGTGAATACTTAACAGTTTCACAACTTACTGTCAGACTTAATGCGACACGTCAAAAATGTTGAAGGATAACTCACTCTTTTTTGCCAGAGATCTCAAGAATGTGCACAATAAGGTGGCTTCCATGCTTGATATTTTAGTAAACAGGCTCGGAAAAAAGAACGAGGCTTCCAGAGAAAGCTTGCTGAAAGCAATACAGTGGGCACACACCCTCCCAAAGCTGTCAGGTTAGATTTCCCTAACAACACTGATCAAGAGACCAAGTTTAACTGGTTTTTCGAAGCTAGTGTAAACAATCATGAGAAAACGATCAAGTTTGTCCGCGATGAGGATAACTACGTCTGTGTGCCTAATGATTCAGCATTTATGGACAAACTTCTCACTCACGAATATGCCAACATCAAACTCCGAGCTGCCCCACCAAGGGCACCTAAAGTGCTTATTATCATCTACAACGTCAACAAGCACTTGAATCCTCAATATCTGGCGTCAGAGCAAGTTACAAGCCCTCGTCGACTTTCCAACGGTCTGATATTAGCTGAGTGGACTGGCCAGGGGACTCTGCCACGCTATATTCACTCCCGTGCAGCCCTCAACAGACGCTATTACATTGCATTGTACAGACCTCCTCAACGTCGATGTTATAATTGTCAACGCTGGGGCCACATCGCCAGGAAATGCCCATCTAAGTCACACTGGTGTGCAGTGTGTGCCAATGCTCATCCTTCTGAACGGTGTTATGCTATGATCAAACAGCAACAGACTGTTGCTAAACAATGTATCAATTGTAAGACCTCAGGAGTCACAGCAGCTCATGCTGACTGCAGTGTGAGGGTTGATCGCATCGCAGCCAACCGCACTTCACCCTGTACCCCTCATAATGGCCCCCCAGGACTACCAGGTACCTCGGGTCTGGATACTGGCTCATGCCTGCCCTCAGACAATGGGGTTGAGCACCTCACCTGGGGAGCACGTCAACAGACCTCCATCACGTCGGCTGTCAATACCAGCCTAGCTGAGTCAGCTGACAGTCAGCCAAATAGCTCAGCTGACCGGGACTTCACGTCTCCAGATGTTCCAAGTCTTGCTCCTGTGGTATACAACCTGATGTCGCGCATAAAAGTACTGGAAACACAACAATCTCTCCTGAAACAACAACTTGAACAACACAAGGAAAGATGTGTAGAGTGTACCAATAACAAGATTGTCACAATTTGTGAAAGCAAGTGTAAGGCTGCTGAACAAGGTGGCGGTGGTGTTCTTAATCACAGTAATGACGAATATAATACTTGTGTTGATAACTGTAGTGAGCATCATAACGAAGGCTATGGTGTCAATGATGTTAGTAATAGTGATGACCGTAATATAAGTGGTGGTGAAGAGTGTGATGAGGGCAATGGTGTCTATAATGTTAGTAATAGTGATGAGCGTAATTTAAGTGGTGGTGAAGAGTGTGATGAGAGCGGTGGTGTCTATAATGTTAGTAATAGTGATGAGCGTAATTTAAGTGGTGGTGAAGAGTGTGATGAGAGCGGTGGTGTCTATAATGTTAGTAATAGTGATGAGCATAATATAAGTGGTGGTGCAGAGTGTGATGAGGTTAGTCACATAGACATTAATGTTGAATACAATACTGTTGATAAATGTAATGAACACAATGTTGGTAGTGGCGCTGGTGATGACAGTTGTAGTGTTGCGTGTAATGTTAGTGGAGGAGGGAATGTGAGTGGTGGTGTCACCTATCATACATTCACACATAAACAGCGTCTTGCTCTGGGTTTACGAAGACTCCCACGAGCCCTTACAACTGGAGGTGCACTTACAAAACTCATGGACAAGGGTAGCACTGTTGACATTGATAAGGTCTGCTATTTATATGAACAATTTTTTCATTATGCTGAGAAACTCAAGATGATCCCAGGACTACTATAATGGATCAAAACTCGTATAAACTTTCAATATTAAGCTGGAACATTGCATCACTTAGAAAAAGACTTCCTGAACTTCATCATAAAGTAACCACCGAACCCATTGATGTTGTGTGTCTACAAGAGTGCAGAGTCCCTGAAAAATCCCAACCCCCTAAATTACCATCATTTGTTGCATACAACCTCAAATCTACTAACTCTTGTGTTCTATATATTAAAAAATCACTTCCCCATCAACTTCTTGCACACAAGAAAACAGAGGGGCTACAATATCACGGTGTTAGGATTTATATAGGGAACTCTGCTCTCAACATATTTAACTTGTATGCTCCTGCTGATAAATTTAATTACTTGGAGCTCCCAACTTGTGCTCATTCTGAGCCTACTCTTATTATTGGCGATTACAATGCGAGACACAAAAGCATTGGAAACTCACAGTTTGGTAATCGTAATGGCAATCAACTGTTGTCACTCTTAAACAGTCATGATAATGTCCAAATTGTAGGTGACCTTGAACCCACACATATGGAGGCGTCCTTGATCTGTGCCTGGGCTTCAACATTACTTCTGCCAGCTGTGAGTCTTCCATTGTAACAGATATAGCGTCTGATCATTTCCCTAGGCTAACCTCTCTAGATATTGGTAATACTATCCTTCCTGGTGGGATATTCAAACGGAAACGTTTTAATGTTCCCACAGATCAGCATGATGACTTTGATGCACATGTGACTGACTGGTATAATTCCTATGAGTGTTCCTCTGTAGAGACCTTTAACAATGATCTTGTGAGCAGTATTCAGAACTACTTAGAGCCGCCACTGCAACCTCTTGGTACTCTAAACCCAACAAACTTCCATAATAATCATACCTCCTTCAAAAACCATACTTATTACAATGATTCTAAACTTCGTACACTGAAACGTACTGCTCGCAGACTAGGCCTAGCCTATAGAAAACATCGTACCCCTGGAATGCTGAGGCTCTTCCAAACTGCCCTTGCTGCTGCCAGAGAGCGTATGACAGAGCTGCGGCAAACCGACTGGGAAAAATTTGTCAACGGTCTTAATGCTCACATCCCACTTAGCCGGGCATGGAGGGACATAAATAGAATTAAGGGTAAACGAACTGGGCAGATCGCGCACCCTCATCCCTTGCATAGGGCGAATGAGTTAATCAGTGCTTGGGCTGCTACATCTAGCTATGACAATCTCCCCAGTACCACACAGGCAAAATTAAATGACAAATATGATGCAAGGGAGAGACTTGTTTGCTTTATGCTCAGTAAGGCAGATGATTGCAACATTCCTTTCACTAATTATGAACTTGATGCAGCGCTAACTAAGGGCAACTCCACGTCGCCTGGTGAGGATGGTATTACTTACAGCATACTCAGATTGCTGTGTCGAGTACCAGGTAATCCATTACTTGAATTATATAACATGAGCTATGTAACTGGGGAGCTCCCTCAATCTTGGACCAACAGCCTCATCATTCCAATTCCTAAGCCCAATCAACAAAATGCATTTCGCCCAATATCTCTTACTAGCTGCTTGTGTAAAACATTTGAGAGAATGATTCTTAATCGTCTCATGTACAGAATCAAACAATTTTTGTCTCCCCGGTTGCATGGTTTCATGCATGGAAGGAGCGTGCATCATTGCATAGCCACCTTTCTCACCCTGCACACTGACAGCTCCGACACTACCTTCCTTGACCTTAAATCCGCTTTCGATGTAGCCAACCGACATGTAATAATTAGTGAACTTGCCAGAATGGATGTTGGAGGATGGCTTCTCCGCTGGATTAAAGGCTACCTGTCCAACAGAAAATCGTCTGTGTTGTTCCAGGGACATAGAAGTGTAACTAAAGACTTTGAATTAGGAACCCCACAGGGAGGTGTGCTCAGTCCCACACTGTTCAATATTCTAATTAATGCATTACTTAATGCTATGCCTAGTCAGCCCCATAATTATGTGATTAGTTTTGCTGATGATATAATGATTCACACCACCGGATTCTCCAACACCCAAAACATTCTTAATCATGTACTAGCCTCGTGTCAGGACCTGGGGTTGATAATCTCTACTGATAAAACAAAGATACTCAATAGGCGTCCTCCTCGACAGAGAGGCACAGTTCGTCAGATCCAATTGCATGATGGGTCTCTTCTAGAATATGTAAGCAGATACAGGTATCTAGGCTTTGAGGTTCCACTACTTGGACCAGTTGTAACAAGACTTTGTCGCCAATACAAAGAACGACTAAGAGCACTTAGAGTTGTGGCAGGGCTTCACCCCAGGTATGGTGCTAATGTTAAAATTGTGAAAATGATGTATCTTGCTTATATTAGATCATTGGTTGATTATGCTGCGCCACTACTTGCTCTTGTGTCTGACTGGAAGCTTGGAGGGCTGGAAAAACTGCAGAACGAAGCAATGAGGATCATCCTAGGATGCCCTCGTACTGCCAAAATTTTAAATATGCAAAAAGAACTTGATATTCCAAGCATCAGAGATCGTGTTACTGAAAGAAATATCCTAATTGGGGTTAATATGCTCAGGCAAGCTCATTCAAACCCCTGCACAGAAGCCCTCCAAACTTTCCTCAGCTCTGGTGAACACTCCTCCAGATGGATCGAAAAGACTGGAACCGACCTCCGCATGAATCAGATACATGATCTATGTCAAGTAAGGCAACAGCGGCACTTCTCCGCTCCATGGAATATTACCCCATTCCAAACTACCATTCCTCCATTTCCCCCCAAACTACTTCTTAAATCACAACCAAAACTTCGCCTTGAAGCCAAACATGAGGCCTTAAGCTGTATTGATAACTTAGTCACACAGCACACACTCTCGCAAATTATTTACGTTGATGG